>NW_025950730.1:0-13149 GCF_021028975.2 Sphaerodactylus townsendi
CCTGGAGAAAACCTTTGTGTGTCCCCCGTCAGTGGACACGTCATCGCCTCGCCCTGCTCTGGCGCGAAACTTGAGAAGAGGATGCCTATCGGACACTGATTGGTTCCTGCATGTTGCAAATGAATGGTTGGTTGTTTTGAATGGTGTGGGCTGTCTTTGATTCTCCCGGGCTCCCGACGGGAGAAAGTGTACTTAAGGTGTTGTAAGGCTGCTAGGCAGCGCAGAGTTTGGGCGGAAGGGAGGTGCTGACACTTAGGTCAGCATCTCAATAAATCACTTTTATTTATCCAAGCCTTGTCGGTAACAGTTGGGGGCTCGTCCGGGATTTTCTGAACCTACGGGAGAACCGGTATTGCTCTCGAGGAACCGACCCGACTGGCGGAGTGTAGTTCCGGAGAACGGCGCTGGTTGCAGTGGTTCGGAGATCGGAGGTCTTGTTTGGTCGGAGGTTGTGGACGCCCTCTGCAGGACAGGTGAGACGGACCTGCGAAGGGAGAAGGGAACGGGAGATCCCAGAGAGAGAGAGAGAGGATTTTCCGTGGGAGCCATAAAGAAGGAACGGAGGGCCTCGGCGTTAAGGGGTTAATCCGGGAAGGACAAGAAAGAACCCAGGCCAGGTTTAAACCCAGCGTGTCCTTAGGCCCAGGAATTTGGCAAACGGGTTTTTGGTCCGGGAAGGACGGGAACAGAAGCCCAGGTCAGAGATTAGCGAGCAGAGTTGGCTAGAAAATGGGAGCCTGTGGGTCTAAGGATGGAAGCCCCGAGTCTCTCCCGGAATCCACCCCGTTGGCTTGCGTCCTGTATAACTGGGATAAGCTCAGCCGCAAGCCCCCGGTGTCTAAAAGAAAGTTGGAGTCGTGGTGCAGGGGCGAATGGACCAATTACAATTTGTCCGCCGGCTCCTGGGCAGTAACGGGCTCGTTTAGCTGGCCAGTCCTCCAGAATTTGTATCAGGTCCTAAGGAGTACTGGGTTAAAGAAACAGGCTAAGGCACTGGAGGGGACCTTTATGGAGGTTTACAGAAACCCCAAGAGTTATGCCTGTGTTCAGGGAACCAAGATTATGTTAGTGGTGGAGCCGGGCGTCCACCGGGAGTCAGTAGTTTTAGGGGCCGCCCACATGGATATCCTGCCCCCTCCCCCAGATGATCTATTAGATTTCCCAGTAGCGCAAGCATGGCCTCAACCCCCACCGAGTGTGGCTAGAAACGGAAGCCCTCCAGCATTTGGACAGCAGGCCGCCGTTTCCTCGAATGCGGTTGATAGCGCGCCTCCGAGGGTGGTGCCCTCCGCTCCTCCTCAGAGTGGGGATGGCCCCTCCTCTTTTGGCTCTACAGCTCACGCGACTCAACCTTCCCCCAGAGGGGAGTCTGGCCCCTCATCCCCAATTCGGAATTCAGGCTCCTCCGGGACTTCCTCCCACGGGACCCCCAGCACACCGCATTTGGCTCAGATGCTGGACGACGTGGCCTCCCAAGTTCATAGTATGCAGTCTGCCCTCAGGAGTTCCCCGGGTCTGGCTCCAGCCTGGTCTTCCCCACGGTCAGGTGCCTCCCTCTCCACTGAGATGGTCGAGACCCCGTCTTTCCCGTCCACGCCGTCTACGAGCTCAGAGAATGGCAGCCGCTACGCGGCCAGGGAGCATGCCCCTCCCGGCCGTCTCCAGGTGGGGGTTAAATCAAAGGTGCAGGCGGCGTCAGCGGGTTTGTTTCCCATCTGTACTCAGATGGGAATGACCCCAACCGGCGAGCCCCGCTCCCTTTACGTCCATGTCCCCTTTACTGCCTCGGACCTGTATAATTGGAAGGAGAGGTCGCTCCCGTACACCGCTGATCCCTTAGCAATGACCCAACTGGTAGAATCCATTTTTGCGACTCACTTGCCCACTTTTGCGGATATTCAACAACTGCTACGACTCCTTTTGACCGGGGAGGAGAGGGTTTTGGTTATGCAGGCAGCCAGAATCGAAGCCACCCAATATGTAGATGATCACCAGGAAGGGGCAAACCCCGCCACGTTGGCTGAGGTGTTCCCCAAGTTAGACCCAGGGTGGGATGTGAACAGAGAGGCAGACCGGGATAAATTGGGGAACTATCGGCGCTTTATAATCTCGGGTCTCCGAAATGGCGCTCCACGCCGCCATGATCTGTCCAAACTCCACCAGCTAGCTCAGAATAAGGATGAGTCACCCGCCGCCTTTATGGAACGCATTCGTTCCAAGTGTCGTAAATGGACACGGGTGGATCCCGCTGACCCAGTCTATCGCACCCTCATCAATAGCGTGTTCATCGGAGGGAGTGCCCCGGATATTAGAAAGAAGCTGAATCGGATCCCGGATAATACCCTTAAGGGATCCGGCTGATCTCCTGAAGACAGCCAATACTGTATATTTTGAGCGGGAAGAGATGGCACAGGATGCGAAGGAGAAGGCGAAGGAGACTCGCCACCGCCAGCTGGTGGGGGCCTTACAGGCAGCTGTGAGCACTAATCGAGACCCTGGTTTTGAATCGTCTTGTGGGAATGGCCCAAGGACTCCCCTGTATGCTCCAGCGACCCCGGCCTTAGAACAGATTCAGCATTCATTGCAGGAAGTAATGGGAGCCTTACGGGCCACCACGGGTGGGAACCGGGATTTTGGCGGAAGCTCGGGTTACCAGGGGCTCTCCCGCAGCCCACCACCGGCTTCACACAATGCCCCTTTGGATAGGGACCAGTGTAGCTATTGCCGCCAACACGGCCACTGGCGCCGAGAGTGTGCTGCCAGGTTGGCATCGGAGGGTCGTCAACCCCAACCACGTGGCAACAGTTACTGGCAACCCCCAGCTCCAGGTTTCAGGCCCCAGTCTCCTTACTTCGAACCCCCGTCGCAATCTCCCCCAAACCTCCGCTAGGACAGCCCGGGTCCCTTTTCCAGGCACGGGAACCCCCGTTTTGGAGTGGGTGCCCGGACCTGGAGACCGGAGCGACAGGCAGGCTCTGGGATCTTTGGGCTCGAACGAACTGCCGGCTCTCCCCGTTTTCGGGTTGAGAGCGCTCCAGCACGCCTCGAGCGTTCCCCTACTAGAGACCAGCAACGGGCGGCTCAAGCAGAGTCTTGCCGCCTCACGCAAATCTTCACCCAGCCCGGCGCTGGAGGTGATCGCCAGCCCGTCCCTGAAGTCCCTGTTCCGGCTCCTGGAGCCTCTGAGGTGGTCGTTGGGATCTTTCAGCCCTCCCCAGTCCCGGAGGCGGCCCCGGTTTCCAACGCACCTCTCTCCCACCCGGGGTGTTCCCCGCCGTCCCTGGAATTAGCCCCCGTGTTTGATGCCACTCCACAGGTTACCAGGCCCTCCTCCCGTGCCTCTGAACATGTGCAAGAATTCCTTCCTGAGCCTGTTTCTCCCCATGTTCCCGCAGATGATTCATCCGCCCTGGTAGACCTGGCCGCAGACTCAATGCCTGTGTCGGAATTGGTGCTAGACACCTCTGCGGCCCATTGGCCGGAGGGCGATTGCCTTGTGGCACCCCTGATGACCTCGCTTCCCCTATCTCCCTCCGACCCGATTTTTCCTGTCTTGGTGGGGGGCCTCTCTATTCCCATGTTGGTTGATACGGGGGCCTCCTACTCTGTTCTGAACTCTACCGTCCCGTTCCCACGCACGGGGGAGGAGGTGCGTGTCATGGGTGCTAGTGGCGAGCTGCGGCTTGTTCCCCGCCTCGTTCCAACCCCCGTCTCTGTCGGCCCGGTGGAGGTCGAGCATTCCTTCCTTAACATGGAGGATTGCCCGGTCTCGCTCTTGGGCCGCGACTTGCTCTCGAAATTGAATGCCTCCCTTTCATTCTCCCACTCCGGCTGCTCGTTGATTTTTGGACCTGGATCGGAGGGGACGTCGACCCTCGTTGCCCCTGCTCTGATAGCCCCTATCACGGAATCAGTCCTTCGGACTTCAGACCCGGCTCCCGGTCCCGATGTGCCCCCTGCTCGCGTCTGTCCGAGTGCCTACTCAGCGCGGCACGGACTGCGTTCCTCGACTCAAACGGTGCGCGGGAGCTTGCGGCCTGACCTCACTCGCCCTTTGAGTTTGGGAATGATGTTATATCCCTCCCCTTCTTGCGCCCCGCTCCGTCCACTGAAGGGGGCGGTGGTTGCCCGCTGTGTGCTTACTGCGTGTAGGACTGTGGTGGCTGTGTGTGTGTGGGATTCCCAGCCCGTTTTGACCACAGCCCTATCCCTCCCGCTGTCTTGGGCTGGCCCGGTCTCCCCTGTTACCACCGGTCCCCTCTCTGCCTTCACATCTGGGGCCGCTGAGCCTCCTTGCTCTGCCCTGTGCTCCCGAGCCCCGGTTTCGTGTGAGCTGCGGACAGCCAAGGGGGTGGTTTTTAGTGTGGGGAACATGGCCCCTGTTACCCCGGCCCCCGCTGCCCTCGTTCTGGAAACGCACTCGAGCCCTGTTTTCCTGCCGGCCCGGCGACGGGTTTCCTTTTTCGCCCTTGCAGTTTGGGTCGGGTTGCCGCCCTCCCTGGTCTGGCGCGTGCGGGTGGGTGGCCTGGCTCTCCGCTTCCTTTGTGCCTCCCTCGTGCCCCTTCGTCTCCCTACCTTTTTGGGGCCCCCTGGCTTTTTGGAATTTTTACACGTCTTGGTTCGGTGGGTCTGGGCTCTAGTGTTGTTTCTGAGACATTGCCTCCAAAGGGGGGGTGAGAGAATCCAGACCACACTTAAAATGGATGCAATGTCTCAGATCCAACCAGTCAGTTTTCAACCAGCTAGTTTTTTCCTTTTTCGGCCTTTTAGAGACGCTACAGCCTCAGAGCACACGCAGAATTTCAGTCTTGAGGCTCCAGCCAATTCTTTAGACAAGGGACTGGTGGCTGTGAGTCCCCCGCTGGGAAGCGACTTTAAGGCTGACACGTGCTCGGACTCGTCAAACCCCGGCACCTCAGGTTTTAGCCATAAAGTGGAGCCTCCTGTGCCGAGTGCAGTTGGGCCCACCAGATCTGAACAAAGCTTTGCATGTCCACAATGCGCTAGGAATATTGCCACAACTGCTGCCAAAAGCCGTCTAAGGGGAAGGAGGGACGGGTTTCAGGGTGCCACTAGGATGAAAGGGGGGAGGGAGTTCACGTTTATGCTGCTTCTTTTGCTTGGGTGTACCTTTCTGGTTGCAATGTTTAGACAAACTGTACCAGTACTGGACCCATTTTGCCACATGGGCGCCCAGGTCTCTCCGTTCTGTTTCTGGCTACTCTGTTTTGGCTCAGTTCTACAAGCCCTGTCTTCAGGTTGGCCCTTCTTCCACCATGACAGCACCATTCATGAAAAGGAAGGGGAACACACTGGTGGGTTGGGTTGGCCCCCTTTGGTTCAGACCACTCGCTTGCGGGGGTTTTCCTCTGGGTTTTGTTTTTCTTTCTTTTCACTACCAAAGGCGGGAGGACCTTAGCGGGGTCACTCCCTAAAAACTATGTACAGATGGCCTATTTACATATCAACATATTTTACAGTTAAAAACCAGTCCTACTGTGCAATATGCTGTGTAGTCGACCCACGTGGTCAGCGCAAGAACGAGACGAGACGCGGAGATAACATCTGGTGGAGATCGCCAGCAGCGGGAGCGCGGAGGTCCGTGTTCCTAGCGAATCTCCCGCGTGCTGGTTCCTGGCACCTTTTATTATGATTCTAATGGGGGCGTGTAGAGGGGCGGGACGGGAGAGTCCGGGAGAGCGGGAGAGCGGGAGGGCGGGAGATCATCATGTGATGCATGATCTCACCTGGCTGCTACGTGCGGAGAAGAGCGTAAGCGTCTGGGCCTAATCCTCACCTGGGGGCAGATCATTGTCCCTTTGTCTGGGACGCCCGGTGACTGAGCCAGATAGTTCATGACCCGTGACTCATACGGGGTTGAGGAGTGGGGGTGCGGTGCGACCAGAAGGCCGTAGGTCCGTTGGTGTTCCAACGTTCTACCACGGTGCTGCTGGGTCAGCAGTGCATCACTACAATGCTGTGCGAGGGCAGCATGCAGGACAATGATGGTTTCCAAGCATTTTGCATATGCCTGGCTGGGGAACTCTGAGTCTTCGCCTCCTCCCGCAAGCATATTCACAGACACGGGGGACACCATCACATCACAATTGAAAACCGGTCACGGTACTGCTATTGGACACCCACATGGCCCATGCCATTCTCCCAACGGGACATGGTTTGGGTACGGAGAAAACCTGGTTTGGATTCATCTTTTTGTCTGTAATTAGCTATGCATACCCATGATTCCTACAGCCCAGCCCTTGGTCAGTAGGCGGGCCCAGACACCGTGGAGCCTGCTTACGCTACGCTATTGACGCTGCTCGCCTACGCTAGGCTCGCTCTTTTGCCCTAAGGATTTCTGCCCCGTCTTGACTCCTCCTCCTCTTCTCGGCTTGCTTGCCGGCTTACCCTTATACCGTATGTTTCTCACCGAATGTTTAAGTGTTTTTTCCTATGCAAAGGTTGTTTAGCAAGTAACATGGGAGGTCTCCAGGCACTTTACACCCCTCATAAAATTATGGACTTTTTGGCGGCCTGGCGTACTGGGACTTGGTCTAAAGTTTTGACAGCAACAGATCTGGACAAGCCGCGTTTTGCGTTCATGCCCCGCTGCGCCGGGATGTCTCCGAGAAGATCGCGACCTGGGATAGATGCCGCTCGCCTCTGGTGATGAGGAGCCTGGCGAAAGATGCCATTGACCTACTTCGTTGCCAAGATGATAGTGGAGCCAGGAGAGAATCCCGCTCCTGGAATATGTCTGAACTAAAAACGATTGGAAAATTTATTCTGTCCTGTATTTGTTTAGGTAGAAACTGATTTGTATTAGGTAGAAATAGGATTTGTAAGTTTCCCTGTATTTGTGTTTGTATGGAACCTCCTTGGCCCAGGGCAGAGAGCCATCTCTGCCCCACCCAGACTTATCCCATTCACGTGTAAAGTCTCCTGATGCACGCGGACAAAGGGAAACCTCAGCCGAAGCGCCTTGCCCTGCCTAATCTCGTCAGCAGGCAGATAAGGGGGCTCACGTCATCGCTCTTTGCTTCCTGACCCCAGACACCTGGAGAAAACCTTTGTGTGTCCCCCGTCAGTGGACACGTCATCGCTTCGCCCTGCTCTGGCGCGAAACTTGAGAAGAGGATGCCTATCGGACACTGATTGGTTCCTGCATGTTGCAAATGAATGATTGGTTGTTTTGAATGGTGTGGGCTGTCTTTGATTCTCCCGGGCTCCCAACGGGAGAAAGTGTACTTAAGGTGTTGTAAGGCTGCTAGGCAGCGCAGAGTTTGGGCGGAAGGGAGGTGCTGACACTTAGGTCAGCATCTCAATAAATCACTTTTATTTATCCAAGCCTTGTCGGGTCTTGCTTGGGTTCCTGGGCGCTGCCGAGAGCGGGATACCTCTGGAACGGAAAGTGTTATCCTGAGCAGCGCGGTAACAACTGGGGTCATCTGGATCAGACGAGACTGGTGTCAAAGAGTGACTGTTAACTATCGACATCACTTCTGCCATCAAAGTTACATGAATCTCATGTGTGATATTGTGGTTGTTCAATAACATAGTATTGAAGATTCTTCTGATGACAACAATCAGTCTTTCCCATTCGTCCCCCATGTGTGATGCATGTGGAGGATTAAAAAGCCTCTTACGGCCTTTTTGCTTGAGAAAGTGTTGTAAATCTGGATCCAAGATGGAGTGTTCTGGGCATTTCAAAGCTTTACAAGCACTTTTGAAGTTCGTGCCACAATCGGACCTCATAATCTTTACTGGACCTCTGATAGAGAAAAAACACTGTAAAGCATAAATGAATGAGGTGTATCCATTGACTCTATAAGTTCAATGTGTATTGCACGAAGTGGCAAACACGTAAACAATACTGCCCACCTCTTGTTGTTTATCACTCCTCCCCTGGTTTTCTGGTAACTATTTCCCATGGACCAAACACATTTACATCAACACTGGTAAAGGGTGGTTCAACAGCGATGCAATCTTTTGGCAGGTTGGCCACGAGTTGATGAGGATGCTTTCCTCTTTTGCAAGTTCCGCAATTGTGGATGATTCTGGCAACTAACCTTTTTATGCCAACAATCCAAATGCCAGCAGCACTACGTACGGCTCTTTCTGTGAAGTGTCTGCTTTGATGGTGCACTTTAGCATGATAATGCTGCACAAAGAGTGATGCTACATGATGTTTGGCTGGCAATATATATGGATGTTCTTCCACTGACCTGACTCTTGCTTGAGACAAACAGCCTCCAACCTTCAGTAGACCAGAACTGCCCAAATAGGGGTCTAGATGTCTCAAGACACTGGTTGAGATTGTTTGGCATTGTAGCTCTCTTGCATATACCTCTGATTGAACAATCTGTATTATTTTCACGTCTGCTTCATGTCTATCATCTGCTGACGTGGGTTTGCAATCTTTATGCTTGATGAAATGCAAAAGCTTGGCAATACCTACAATCAAAGGTTCCCAAGAAGAAAATTTGGCAAATCTGGTGCTCCTGAACCTTTACTATACTGGTCTTGAGTGGTTTCACCTCTTTATCCTTTTCTGGATCGCAGAGTTCAAATGTGTGATCTACTGAAGTTAAGTATTCAGGATCTCTCAAAAATTCTGGCCCTTTTAACCATAGAGAATCCATGAGCTTGTGCACTTGGATCACTCTTGTAGCTTGGTCTGCTGGATTTAACTCAGTAGGCACATAGTGCCACTGACTGGGATTGGTAGTCTTAAGTATTTGGTCACTCTGTTGCTCACATAGACGTGAAATCTGCGGTGGGTGTTGTGGATGTATCCCAAGACCACCTTGCTGCCTGTATAAAGCATGACTTCACGCAATGACAAGTCCAGCTCTCTTTGAATGATTTCTAAAAGCTGTGTAGCTAGCACTGCTGCACACAATTCAAGGCGTGGGATGGTGTGACCATGCATTGGTGCCAATTTTGCCTTTTCTATAACAAAGGTTTTCCCAAACATTTCCTACATGAAATTGCTCACCTTGGGTTACCTTTAGATAGGCTACGGCTTTAACTGAAGCATCGGAAAATATGTGAAGCTATACATGTTCTCCTGAGCTGGGTGAGATAAATACATATCTCCTTGGTATGGTTTCAAGGCTGTTAGTGCTGATTTCCAGTTTTCCCATCTGGACTTCTCCAGATCTGACAGAGGTTGATCCCAGTCCTTTATGTCTTGGGTGAATTCTCTCAGCAAACACTTGCCTTGAATGACAACAGGTGCAGCAAATCCAAGAAGGTCATAGATGCTGTTGACAGTAGATAACACTCCTCTTTGGGTGAAGCTTTTCTGTGTATCTGGAACACAAAAAGTGAAGCTGTCTTGTACAACATTCCAACATAAGCCTAGGCTCTTTGTATTGGTTCAAATTCATGTTCCAATTCTAAGGTTTCCAGTCCCTTGGCTCTGTCTTCCTTGGGAAAAGCTTGCAATACTTGTGGGCTGTTTGAAACAATCTTGTGCAATCTTATGTTGGCTGTGGCCAACATCTCTTGAGTGTTTCTGAGAAAGTCAGTAGCGTATTTGCCCATTGGACAAGATGGACAGTTGCCTCAGGCACAGAAATTTCTAGTCACGTGGGGGTGCCACAAGTTCTAAGCCCCACCTACTTTGGATGGTGGCCCACAAGCCACCAGAGCAGGAGGACGTGGGAGCTCTGCCTCCTTCAGCCCCACCATGGCCTCAACCCCGCCGTCATCTTCCCCTGCCCCTTGGCCAACAGCAAAGTGCCCGCTTTGTTCGGTTCAGAGGGCCCGAGCGATTCGTGTAAGGCTGAGCCCAGGGCGTGGGGCTGCTGCCCTGCAACCCGAGCGAACTGAGACACGTTAATAAAGAGACTGTCTGAACGACAAATGCTCTCAGTTCTGCTCTCAGTTCTCTCCACTGCCGCCTTTGCTGGCTCTCCTCGTCCTCCTCCGTCTCGCCTTTCTTCGGGTGTAGCATCACGATGGCCTTGTATTCGCCGTTCCAGATGCCAAACTTGTCCCTCTTCTTCTGCGGCGGCAGGAGGACCTTGCAGTGGTTCCTCAGCCAGTGGTCGATGTCCTCCTTGGGGATCTCCATGCCCCTGAAGCTGACGGTGATGACCCTGGCATCTCCCTGGAACAGCGGCACCAGGTCGAAGTAGCGCAGCATGGAGTTGAGCTCCTGGTGGTTCCACTCGCGGCACCGCACCCAGAACTTGCGGTAGGTGGCCTCGCTGCTGAGGTGCACGTCCAACTCTCTGGACCCCCACGGGATGATGATGGTGAGGAAGTCTCTGGGCTGCATCTCCAGCTGCTGCAGCAGGAATGTGCCCACCAGGAACTCTCTGGTCAGCACCTTCTCGTCATTGCCCCGGTACCTCATTCGCAGGACGAACCTCTCCCGGGGATCTCTCTCTCTCCCCTCCGCATCCAGCTCCGCCCCTGCTGCTGCTGCTTCTCCTTCCCCCTCCTCTTCCTCCTCCTGGTGCCCGTGCCCTATCTGCCTCCTCCTCCTCTCTCTCCACTGCCTTTGGTAATCCTGCCTTTTCTCCTCCTCCTCCAGGTACGTTTGCAAGAGGTCGTTGTCTTCGATGCCCTCTTTGTACTTGTCCAGGACTGCTCTCGCCAAGGTCGGTCTCCTTTGGCTGGGCCTCTCCGCCTCCAGTTCCCGCACGGATTTCCTCCTCTCTCCGGTGGCCGCCGCCTCCGAGACTGCTGGTCTGGTCCCCTCTCTTCCTTCTCCTCGCGCGATCTGCACATAGGTGCACCTCTCCTCTCTGTTAGCTGCTGCTGCTGCTGCTGCAGTCGCGCTTCCCTTGTTTCCCGGGTCGCTGCCGCCGACGTTCCGGCTCTCTCTGCTGCCTCTTCACTCCTCACTCTCTCCGGTGGCGCCTTCGCCGTTGCTGCTGCCGTCGCCGCCGCTGCTGCCGCCGTCACAAGCACCACTCCTGTCGACGCCACTGTCTGTTCCGCTGCCGCTGCTACCACCACCTTCACTGCGGGCGGTGGCGCTTCTGTCGTTTTCTGCCCCACCAGCGGCGGCGTTGCTGCCTCTACTGCTGTGAGGGGGATACTTTCCCTCTCCGTCCGCTCGACGTTCTGTTTTTTCCTGCTTGGCTCATCAAGCCATGCTCTGGCGTTCTCCCTGATTTGATCTCTCCTTTCTCCTCCGCCTCGTCCTCCGCCGCCGCTCGTTTCCGTTGCTCAATCGCCTTTCTCTTTCTTTCCTCTCTGTGCTGTTCTCTTTCCATCGCTCTCTCGTACGCCTGCGGGTAGCGCGTGTTGTAGCTGGAGATGGGGCACAGGTGGTACTCGTGTTCGTCGCTGCCACACAGCCTGCACCACTTCTCGTGGGGGCATTTTCTCTGCACGTGTCCCTTTTCCCCGCACCTGATGCACCTCACCGTGCAGCACCACGTCCTGATGTGCGTGTACTCCCCGCAGCCATAGCAGGCTGCCGGCTGCCCCAAGTATCGGATCACTCCCCTCTCCTTGCCCATGTAGACGAACCTGGGCAGGTGGTGGACGTTGGGCAGCCCGGTGGGTTGGCCTTGCGTCGCCGTCGCCGGCCGGCCCTCTCCTCCTCCTCCTGTTGCTCTCAGCCTCCTTCGCCGCCGCTCTTTCTCGTTGTTGTTGTCGTTCTCCTCCTCCTCCCCTTCTCCTCCTTCCTCTCCCGCCTGGTCTCTCTTCGGGCGCAGCAGGACGATGGCTTTGTATTCTCCGTTCCAAATGCCGTACTCGTCCTTCTTCTTCTGCGGCGGCATGAGGACCTTGCAGTGGCTCTTCAGCCAGTATCCAATGTCTTCCTCGGGGACCTCGGTGCCCCTGAAGCTGACGGTGATGACCCTGGCGTCTCCCCGGAAGAGCGGCACTAGGTCGAAGTACCTGAGCACGGAGTTGGGCTCTTGGTGGTTCCACCCAAAACTTGCGGTAGGTGGCCTCGCTGCTCAGGTGCACGTCCACCTCTCTGGAGCCCCACGGGATGATGACCACGAGGAAGTCCTTGGCCTCCATCTCCAGCTGTTGCAGGAGGAACGTGCCCACCAGGAACTCCCTGGTCAGCACCTTTTCGTCGTTTCCCCGGTACCGCATGCGCACGACGAACCTCTTTCGGGGGTCCCTCTCTCTGCCCCCCTCTTCCTGCTCCGCCATCGTCGCCGCCGCTTCCTGCTCCGCCTCGTCCGCCTCCTGGTACCCTAGTTGTCTCCTTTGCCGCCACTGTCTGAGTCGCTCTTGTCTTTTCTCCTCCTTCAGGTACGTTTGCAGGAGGTCGTCTTCGATGCCCTCCCTGTACTCGTCCAAGACCACTCTCGCCAGGGCTGGTCTCCTCTGGCCGCCGCCGTCGCCGTTGGGCCTCGCTGTTGCCGCCGCCGCCTCTCCTCTCCTCGTTTCCGTCCTCTCTGTCGCTTGCTCGGTCCTTTCAGTTCTCCTCCTCTCTCCGCCGTGGGTTTGCGGGGCTGCTGCTGCTGCCGGTCCCCTTTAGCACGTTCTCCAGCCTTTCGACTCTGCATTTGTTCCTGGTGAAAGTGAGGATGCCCAGACCTCTCGGTGTTGCCGCTGCTGCCTTTGCTGACCTCTCTTCTCCCCACCAACCCGTTGTGATGTTCTCGTTGGGACTGATTGGCTGGGCGGCGTAGGACCACTTGGCGAGGCCCCACTTCGCCCACTGCCTCTCGACGTGCCGCTGCTCTGCTCTGTTCTCGAAGGTGACGTCTAGCAGCACTATGATATCCACTTGCAGCGTACTCAGCTGCCACAGGATTTCTTGTCTCTCCCTCCTGCTCCTCCTCCACTCTTCTCCCACTCTCCATGTCGCGATGTTGAGATGCCGGTGGGGGGTTGGCGGGGGTTCTCTTGGACCTCTCATCCGGTCTCTCTTTTGTTGTTGTTTCCTCCTCTCGCGACTGTCTTCCTCTTCCCCTTCACTGGGCTGCTGCTGTTGCTGTCTGTTGCTCATTGCTGCTGCTGTTGCTGCTGTCCGTTGTCGTCGTCCACCCTGTCATTGTCGAAGCAGCGGCTTACACGAGAGTAGGACACCTTGAGGGGTGCAAGGCAAACAAGAACTGCAAGACACACAGTCACCGTTCAGATCCGTTTATTTGCTAACCACCACCAATCCGCCAATCCGATGCCCATGCCATATCAGTCTTTGCACACGTTACTTGG
>NW_025950731.1:0-13147 GCF_021028975.2 Sphaerodactylus townsendi
GGGGCTCGCCGGTCGGGGTCATTCCCATCTGAGTACGGATGGGAAACATGCCCGCCGACGCCGCCTGCACCTTTGACTCAACCCCCACTTGGAGGCGGTCGGGAGGGGCGTGCGTCCGAGCCGGGTAGCGGCTGCCATTCTCTGAGCTCGTAGACGGCGTGGACGGGAAAGACGGGGTCTCAACCATCTCGGTGGAGAGGGAGGCACCCGACCGTGGGGAAGACCAGGTTGGAGCCAAACCCGGGGAACTCCTGAGGGCAGACTGCATACTATGAACTTGGGAGGCCACGTCGTCCAGCATCTGAGCCAAATGCGGTGTGCTGGGGTCCCGTGGGAGGAAGTCCCGGAGGAGCCTGAATTCCGAATTGGGGATGAGGGGCCAGACTCTCTCCGGGGGGAAGGCTGAGTCACGTGAGCTGTGGAGCCAGAAGAGGAGGGGCCATCCCCCATCTGAGGAGGGGCGGAGGGCACCACTCTCGAAGGCCCGCTATCAGCCGCATGCGGGGAAACGACAGCCTGCTGTCCAAATGCTGGAGGGTTTCCGTTTCTAGCCACACTCGGTGGGGGCTGAGGCCATGCTTGCGCTACTGGGAAATCTAATAGATCATCTGGGGGAGGGGGCAGGACATCCATGGGTGCGGCCCCTAAAACTACTGACTCTCGGTGGACGCCTGGCTCCACCACTAACATAATCTTGGTTCCCTGCACACAGGCATAACTCTTGGGGTTTCTGTAAACCTCCATAAAAGTCCTCTCCAGTGTCTTAGCCTGCTTCTTTAACCCAGTACTCCTTAGGACCTGATACAAGTTCTGGAGGACTGGCCAGCTAAACGAGCCCGTCGCCGCCCAAGAGCCGGCGGACAAGCTGTAATTGGTCCATTCGCCCCTGCACCATGATTCCAACTTTTTCTTAGACACCGGGGGCTTGCGACTGAGCTTATCCCAGTTGTACAGGACGCAAGCCAGCGGGGTGGATTCTGGGAGAGACTTGGGGCTACCATCCTTAGACCCACAGGCTCCCATCTTCTAACAACTCTGCTTGCTGATCTCTGACTTGGGCTTCTGTTCCCGTCCTTCCCGGACCAGACACCCGTTTTTCCAAATTCCTGGGCCTAAGGACACGCTGGGTTTAAACCTGGCCTGGGTTCTTTCTCGTCCTTCCCGGACTAACCCCTTAACGCCGAGGCCCTCCGTTCCTTCTTTGTGGCTATCCCGGAATTCTCTCTCTCTCTTTCTCTCTCTCTCTGGGATCTCCCGTCCCTTTTTCCCTTTGCAGGTCCGTCTCACCTGTCCTGCAGAGGGCGTCCACAACCTCCGACCAAACAGGTCCTCCGACCTCCGAACCGCTGCAACCAGTGCCGTTCTCCGGAACTGCACTCCGCCAGTCGGGTCGGTTCCTCGAGAGCAATACCGGTTCTCCCGTAGGTTCAGGAAATCCCGGACGAGCCCCCAACTGTTACCGCGCTGCTCAGGGTAACACTTTCCTTGCTCTAGAGTATCCCGCTCTCGGCAGCGCCCAGGAACCCAAGCAAGACCCGACAAGGCTCGGATATATATCAAAGAGATTTATTGAGATGCTGACCTAAGTGTCAGCACCTCCCTTCCGCACAAACACTGCGCTGCCTAGCAGCCTTACAATCCCTTAAGTACACTTTCTCCCGTCGGGAGCCCGGGAGAACCAAAGACAGCCCACCACCATTCAAAACAACCAATCATTCATTTGCAACATGCAGGAACCAATCAGTGTCCGATATGCATCCTCTTCTCAAGTTTCGCGCCAGAGCAGGGCTTAGGCGCCATGACGTGTTCACTGGACGGGGGAAACACAAAGCGTCTTCTCCAGGTGTCCAGGGTCAGGAGGCAGGAAGCCATGACGTGTTCCCTTTATCTGCCTGCTGATGGGGATTAGGCAGGGCAAGGCTACTCGACGGAGGTTTCCCCTTGTCCGCGTGCATCAAGAAACTTTTACACGCGGAATGGGATGGGTCTGGGTGAGGCAGAGATGGCTCTTCGCCTTGGGCCAAGGAGGTTCCATACAAACACAAATACAGGGAGACTTACAAACTTCTATTTCTATCTAATACAAACTAGTTTCTACCTAATAAATACAAAACAGAATAATCTTTCAATCGTTTTAGTCCTGGTACAGTCCAGGAGCTGGATTCTCTCCTGGCTCCGCTATCATTTCCCCCCTTTCTAAGCTTTCACGCCATTGGCATCATGGCATGGAATGCCCAGACAATTCCTCGGGCAACCTGTGAGTATCGGAAAAAGGGGCCCTGGCTGTACTGGGTAGTCCAGGGACGCTGAGGAGTATATAAGGTCCTACAGACAGCGGGGAGTATCGGGACCTTCTAAGAAATCACACATCATACACATACAAAACAATAGAGCATCATAGTACACCTATAAACCAGGGAGATCGCTACACGTAAACCCAACTAAAAGAAGGAACAAAGGGGTAATCCAGGCACTTTTGAGCCTAATCAGCAGGCGGAGGCGCATGGAGGTATTCCCGGCAATCGGAGAGACCTGAAGGGCTGAGCTGAGACACCACGGAAGGCAGAAACGCTTCGGGTCTAGGATGGAAGTCTTGCGGAGAGGACCAGGAGACACGAGGGTCCGTTTCTGAACACAGCCGGATCTCAAGCAAGAGACGGTTGGTGATCGCAGTTTGGCACCGGGTAAAACCCAAACGACACACACACACGCTTCAGTCCAGTGAATCTGGCTTATGCTCTGCAGAATCTTTGGCATCTCCGGCAACGCCAGACGGATCACCGGGCCCACTGAAACGCCAACGAGGCTGCACCCCTTCTCGATACTTCTGACGCCGGGTGGTTGGGCTCGAACTGGCATGGTACCGCTCTTCACATCTTGGCAACGAAGTAGGCCAATGGCATGGTTAGCCAGGTTCCTCATCGCCAGAGTACAGCCGCATCGATCCCAGGTCGCGATCTCCTTCGAGGACATCCCAGCGCAGCGGGGCATGAACGCTAACTCGGCTTGTCCAGGTCTATTGCCTAGACCGGGTCCCAGCACGCCGGGCCTTCAAAAGTCCATAATTTTAGCGAAAGTGTCTGGATAATTTGCGGCCCATGTAACTTGCTAAAACAACCGTTGCATAGGAAAAACACTTTAAACATTCGGTGAGAAACATAATGCATAGGGGTAAGTCGACAAGTGTTTCCAGAAGGGAGGGGGGGGTGTCAGAACGGGGCTGAAACCCTTAGGGCAAGAGAGAGCAAGCCTAGCGTAGGCTTAGCAGCTGGCCAAATGACGTAGCGTAGACAGGCTCCATGGTGTTCAGGACCCACTTACCAACCAAGGGCTGGGCTATAGGAATCATGGGTATGCATATTAATTACAGACTAAAAGATGAATTCACAACAGGGTTTCGCTGATCCCAGACCGCTCTCGCCGGGAGGGTGGCATGGGCCGCGAGGGTGTCCAGTGGCTGGCGTCGTGAACCGGTTTCCACCAGTGCTCTTTAATGGTGTCCACCGCGTCTGTGAATATGCTCGCGAGGAGGGGGCAAAGACTCGGAGTTCCCAAGCCAGACATATGCAGTCTTCTTGGGAACCACCATTGTCCCGCGCGGTTGCCCTCGCGAGACAGCACATTGCACAGGCAGGACTGGCTTTTTAACTGTAAATATGTTGATATGTAAATAGGCCAACTGTACATAGTTTTAGGGAGTGACCTCAACTAAGGTCCTCCCGCCTTTGGTGGTGAAAAGAAAACACTAAATCCCAGAGAGGAAAATCTCCGCTAAGCCGGTGCGGTCTGAACCACAACGGGTCCAACCTAACTCAGCCAGTGTGGCCCCCTTCCTTCTGTGTGGATGGTGTCGCCATGGTGGAAAAGGGCCAATCTGAAAAACAGAGCTTGTACGAACTGGGCCAAAACAGAGAGCCAGGAAACAGAGCCGTGGAGAAAACTGGGCTTCATGTGGCAAAATGCGCCCAGTGCTGGTACAGTTTTCCTAACCCTTGCTTAACAGAAAAATGCACCTAAGCAAAAAAGAAACAGCATAAACGCGGAACTCCCCTCTCCCCTTTCATCCTAGTGATACCCTGAAACCAGCCCCCGCCTTTCCCTTATAATGCTTTTGGCAGCAGTTGTGGCACTATTCCTAGCGCTTTGTGGGCATGCAAAGCTCCGCTCCGGATCTGTTGCGCCTAACCGTCGCTTTGGGAAGGGAGGCTTCACTCTACATGGCAAAGAGCTGAGGTGCCAGGGTTTGACGAAACCGGAGCACGTGTCAGTTCGAAAATCTTCTCCCAGCTGGTAGGACCTACAGCCACTAATCCCTTTGTCTACAGAATTGGCTGGAGCCCCAGGACTGAAATTCTGCGCGGTGCTCTGGAGACTGCAGCGCTTCTAAAGGGTATCAAAGAAGAAAAAGCTGGCTGGTTGAAAGCCGGCTGGTTGGATCTGAGACATTGCATCCATTTTAAACGCGGATCTGGATTCTCTCACCCCCCCTTTGGAGGCAATGTCTCAGAAACAACAATTCAAAACCCAGACCCACCGAACCAAGACGCGGCAAAAATCCCAAAAAGCCAGGGGACCCAACAAAATTAGGGAGGCTTAAGGGGCAACGAAGCGAGGCAGAAAAGGAAACGAAAAACCAGACCACCTGCCCGCACACGCCAGACCGAGGAGGGCGGCAAATCGGCCCAAACCATGAGGGCGAAAGAGGAAAACTGCCGCCGGGCCGGCAGGGGGGCAGGGCTCGAGTGCATGTCCAGAGTGAGGGCAGCGGGGGCCAGGCCAACAGGGGCCACGCGGTTCCGCGACTAAAAAAATTCCCCCCTTAGCTGCCCGCAGCTCACATGAAGGACAAACCGGGAGCACCGGGCAGAGCAGGGAGGCATGCATGCCCCAGGTGTGGAGCCAGAGAGGGGACCAGCAGTAACAGCGGGGACCGGGCCAGCCCAAGGCAGCCAGAGGGACAGAGTTGAGGCTAAAACGGGTCGGGAATCCCAATACTCCACACAGCCGCCACCGCTCTACATGCTGTGTTAATACATAGTTGGCAGCTATCGCCCTTTGCAGCGATGGAGCGGGGCGCAAGAAGGGGAGTGGATGTAATATCATTCTCTAACCCAAAGGGCGAAGCGAGGTCAGGCCGCGAACTCCCGCCGCGACCGCTTGAGTCGAGGAACACAGTCCATGCTGGCGCTTCGGCAGGCACTTGGACAGACGCTGTAGCAGGGGGTATATCAATTGGGGAGCCGGGCCTGAAGTCTTCCGAAGGACAGATTCCGCGGTAGGGGCTATCAGAACAGGGGGGCAGTGGAGGGCTGAATTTCGCATCCAAATCAGGTCCGCCAAAAAATCCACGAAAGCAGCCGGAGCGGGAGAACGAAAGGGAGGCGTTCAATTTCGAGAGCAAGTCGCGGCCCAAGAGCCGGTGACCGGGCAATCCTCCATGCTGGCGAAGGAATGCTCGACCTCCACCGGGCCGACAGAGACGGGGGTTGAGCCGGTGGCGGGGAACATGCCGCGAGCTCACCACTAGCACCCATGACACGCGACTCCTCCCCAGACGTGGGAACCGGGACGGTAGAATTCAGAACAGAGCAGGAGGCCCTCAGGTATCAAATCCAACATGGGAATAGACAGGCCCCCCACCAAAACAGGGAAAATCGGGTCAGAGAGGGATAGGGGGAATCCAGGCCATCAGGGCCATTGCCACAAGGTAATCGCCCTCCGGCCGAAGGGCCGCGAAGGGGTCCAGCATCAACTCCGATACAGGCATCGAAGCCCGCGGCCAGGTCTACCGGGGCGGATGAATCCTCCGTGAGGGACAAGGGGAGAAACAGGCTCAGGAAGAACATCTTGCACATGGTCAGAGGCATTGGGGGAGGGCCAGGCAGCTGGCGGAGGGGCTTTGTTCGTCGGGCTAATTCCATGGACGGCGGGGAACACCCCGGATGGGAGAGAGGTGCGTTGGAAACCGGGGTGGCCTCCCAGGTTGGTGTGAGGGCTGAACATCCCAACGACCACCCCAGTGGCTCCAGGAGCCGGAACAGGGACTTCAGGGACGGGCTGGTAATCACCCCCAGCGCCAGGCCGGGTAAAGATTTGGCGTGAGGCTGCAAGACTTGCGTGCTGGAGCCGCCCGCTGCTGATCCTCAGAGGGGAACGCTCGAGGCGTGCGGGAGCGCTTTGTCAACCCGGAAAGGGGGAGAGCCGTCTGCTCGTTCGAGCCCAAAGATCCCAGAGCCTGCTCTGTTGCGCCTCCGGTCTCCAGGTCCGGGCACCCACTCCAAAACGGGGGCCCCCGTGCCTGAAAAAGGGACTCCGGGCTGTCCTAGCGAGGTTTGGGGGAGCTTGCATCGAGGGTTCGAAGTAAGGAGACTGAGGCCTGAAAACCGGAGCTTCGAGGGTTGCCGGCAACTGTTGCCACGTGGCTGGGGTTGACGACACTCCGATGCCAACTTGGCAGCACACTCTTGGCGCCTATGGCCATGTTGGCGGCAATAACTGCACTGATCTCTATCCAAAGGGGCATTGCGTGGAGCCGACGTATGTATTACCGGAGAGCCCTTGGCAACCCGGAGCTCCCACCAAAATCCCGGTTCCCACCTCGCTGGCGGCCCGTGAAGGCTCCTACTACCTCCTGCAATGAATTCTGAATTCACTGCTCTAAGGCCAGGCTGTTGGGGCATGTGGGGGAGTCCTGGGAATATTCCCATAGGGATGGCTCGAAACCAGGGTCTCGGCCAGTGCTCACATTGCTTCTTGTAGAAGGCTCCTACTAGCTGGCGGTGTATGTTCTCCTTCGCCTTCTCCTTCGCGATCCTGTGCCATCTCCTCCCGGCCAAAATATACAGTGCATTGGCCGCTTTTAGGGAGATCAGCCGGATCCTTAAGGGTGTTATCCGGGATCCGATTCAACTTCTTCCTAATATCCGGGGCACTCCCAACGCATGAACACTTCGGTTGATTAGGGGGCGGTAGACTGGGTCAGGGATCCACCCGCGGTCCATTTTATGCGACACTCGGAACTAATGCTGCTCCATAAAGGCGGCAAGGGCGACTCATCCTTGTTCTGAGCTAGCTGGTGAAGTTTGGACAGATCATGGCAAGGCGTGGAGCGCTACTTCGGCACCCGAAATCATAAAGCCACCGACACTCCCCAACTTATCCCGGCCCGCCTCCCTTGTTCACATCCCACCCTGGGTCTAACTCGGGGAACACCTCGTCCAATGGCGTGGGATGCGCTCCTTCCCGATGGTCGCTTACATATTGGGCGGCTTCGATTCTAGCCGCTTGCATGATCTGTCCCTCTCCTCCCCGGGTCAAAAGGAGTCGTGAATGCCGCTGGATATATCCTCGGAAGCGGGCAAGTGGGTCACTTAAATGGATTCTACCAGTTGGGTCAGGGCCAAGGGATCAGCGGTGTATCGGGAGCCAATTCTCCTTCCACCTACAGGTCCGAGGCAGTAAAGCGGCTCATGGACATAAAGAGAACTGGCTCGCTGGTCTTGGCCATTCCCATCTGAGTACGGCTGGGAAACATGTTCGCCGACGCCGCCTGCACCTCTGACTCAACCCCCCACTTGGAGGCGGCCGGGAGGGGCGTGCGTCCAAGGCCCGGTAGCCGCTGCCATTCTCTGGAGCCAGTAGACGGCGCGGACGTGGAAAGATCGGGCCCCCCAACCATCTTCGGTGGAGAGGGAGGCACCCTAATCGGTGGGGAAGCACCAGTGCTGGTTTCAAACCCGGGGAACTCCTGAGGGCAGACTGCACACCATGAACTTGGGAGGCCACGCCGGCCCAGCCTCTGAGTCAACCGCGGTGTGCTGGGGTCCCCGCGAGGAAGTCCCGGATAGAACTTGAATCTCCGAATTGGGGATGAGGGGCCAGACTCTCTCCGGGGGGAAGGCTGAGTCACTGGAGCCGGAGCCAGAAGGAGGAGGGGCCATCCCCCATCTGAGGAGGGGCTGAGGGCACCACTCTCGAAGGCTCAAGCTATCAGCCGCGATAAGTAAAACGACAGTTTTCCATGTCCAAATGCTGGAGGGTTTCCGTTTCTAGCCACACTCGGTGGGGGCGGAGGCCATGCTTGTGCTAATAAAATCTAATCATCATCTGGGGGAGGGGCCTGTGATATCCATGGGTAAAATTCTAAAACTACTGACTCTCGGTGGACGCCTCTGGCTCCACCACTAACATAATCTGGGTTCGCTGCACACCGGCATAACTCTTGGGGTTTCTGTAAACCTCCATAAAAGTCCTCTCCAGTGTCTTAGCTCGTTTTTTTAACCCAGTAATTCTTAGGACCTGATACAAGTTCTGGAGGACTGGCCAGCCAACGAGTCTGCCGGGCCGCCTAAGAGCCGGCGGACAAGCTGTAACTCATCTTATTCACTCTGCACCATGATTCCAACTTTTTCTAGGACACCGGGGGCTTGCGACTGAGCTTACTATCCTGTGCTGTACAGGACGCAAGCCAGCGGGGCGGATTCTGGGAGAGACTTGGGGCTACCATCCTTAGGGACCCACAGGCTCCCATCTTCTAACCAACTCTGCTTGCTGATCTCTGACTTGGGCTTCTGTTCCCGTCAGTCCCGGACCAGACACCCGGCCCTCACAAATTCCTGAGCCTAAGGACATCAAGTATAGTTTAAAACCTGGCCTTGGTTCTTTCTCGCCCTTTCCCGGACTAACCCCTTAACGCCGAGTCTCATTCCGTTCCTTCTTTGTGGCTATCCCGGAATTCTCTCTCTCTCTTTCTCTCTCTCTCTGGGGACTCCCGTCCCTTTTTTTCCTCTTTGCAGGTCCGTGCTCACTCTGTCCTGCAGAGGGCGCCCACAACCTCCGGCCTCAACAGGTCCTCCTCGGGACTCTCCTAAATCAGCGCAGCAATCAGCCAAGCCGTTCTCCGGAACGGTGCACTCCGCCAGTCGGGTCGGGTTCCTCGAGAGCAACACCGGTTCTCCCGTGAGGGTTCACAGGGAAATCCCGGACAAGCCCCTTAACTGTTACCGCGCTGCTCGTGATACCACTTTCCTTGCTACCAGAGGTATCCCGCTCTCGGCAGCGCCCTGTAACCCAAGCAAGACCCGATAAGGCTCGGATATATATCAAAGAGATTTATTGAGATGCTGACCTAAGTGTCAGCACCTCCCTTCCGCATTAAACACTGCGCTGCTCTAGCAGCCTTACAATCCTTTAAGTACACTTTCTCCCGCCGGGAGCCCGGGAGAACCAAAGACAGCCTACCACCATTCAAAACAACCAAATCATTCATTTGGTAACATGCAGGAACCAATCAGTGTCCGATAGGCATCCTTCTTTCTCAAGTTTCATACCAGAGCAGGGCGCAGGCGATGACGCGTTCACTGGACGGGGGAAAAAAAAAGGTCTTCTCCAGGTTTTCCGGGTCAGGAGGCAGAGGAGCCATGATCGCGGTTCCCCTTATCTGCCTGCTGAGGGGATTATGCGGGGGAAGGCGCCTCTACGGGGGTTTCCCGTTGTCCGCGTGCATCAAGAAACTTTACACGTGAATGGGATGGGTCTGGGTGAGGCAGAGATGGCTCTCTGCCTTGGGCCAAGGAGGTTCCATACAAACACAAATACAGGGAGACTTACAAATCCTATTTCTATCTAATACAAACTAGTTTCTACCTAATAAATACAAAACAGAATAATCTTTCAATCGTTTTAGTTCTGGCACAGTCCAGGAGCGGGATTCTCTCCTGGCTCCGCTATCATTTCCCCCCTTTCTGGGCTTTCACGCCATTGGCATCATGGCGTGAATGCCCAGACAATTTCGCAACCTGTGAGTACCGGAAAAAGGGGCCCTGGCTGCACTGGGTAGTCCAGGGACGCGAGGAGCATAAGAGGTCCTGCGCAGACAGCGGGGAGTATCGGGACCTTCTAAGAACACATCATACACATACAAAACAGAGCATCACAGTACACCTATAAACCAGGGAGATCATACACGTAAACCCAACTAAAAGAAGGAACAAAGGGGTAATCCAGGCACTTTTGAGCCGAATCAGCAGGCGGAGGCGCATGGAGGTATTCCCGGCAATCGGAGAGACCTGAAGAGCTGAGCTGAGACACCACGGAAGGCAGAAACGTCGGGTCTAGGATGGAAGTCTTGGTGTGAGGACCAGGAGACACGAGGGTCTGTTTCGGAACACAGCCGGATCTCGCGCAAGAGACGGTTGGTGATCGCAGTTTGGCACCGAAACCCAAACGCACACACACACGCTCCAGTCCAGTGAATCCGGCTTGCGCTCTGCAGAATCCTTGGCATCTCCGGGGAGGCCGGCTCGGGGGTACGGGATCACCCCCCTTTGATACTTCTGACGCCGGGGGGGGGCTGTCAACTGGCATGGCACCGCTCTTCACATCTTGGCAACGAAGTAGGTCAATGGCATCTTTCGCCAGGCTCCTCATCGCCAGAGGCAAGCGGCATCGATCCCAGGTCGCGATCTCCTTCGAAGACATCCCAGCGCAGCGGGGCATGAACGCGAACTCGGCTTGTCCAGATCCATTGCCTAGACCGGGTCCCAGTACGCCGGGCCGCCAAAAGTCCATAATTTTATGAAAAGTGCCTGGACGCCTCCCATGTAACTTGCTAAACAACCGTTGCATAGGAAAAACACTTAAACATTCGGTGAGAAACATACGGTATAGGGGTAAGCCGACAAGTAAGCCGAGAAGGGAGGGGGGTGTCAGAACGGGGCTGAAACCCTTAGGGCAAGAGAGCAAGCCTAGCGTAGGCGAGCAGCGTCAATGACGTAGCGTAGACAGGCTCCATGGTGTCTGGACCCGCCTACCAACCAAGGGCTGGGCTATAGGAATCATGGGTATGCATAGCTAATTACAGACGAAAAGATGAATTCACAACAGGGTTTCCCGGATCCCAGACCGTTTCCCGCCGGGAGGGTGGCATGGGCCGTGAGGGTGTCCAGTGGCGATGTCGTAACCGGTTTCCAATTGTGGTTTTAATGGTGTCCACCGTGTCTGTGAATATGCTCGCAGGAGGGGGCAAAGACTCGGAGTTCCCAAGCTAGACATATGCAGTCTTCTTGGGAACCATCATTGTCCTGCGTGCTGCCCTCGCACAGCACATTGCACAGTAGGACTGGTTTTTTAACTGTAAATATGTTGATATGTAAATAGGCCAACTGTACATAGTTTTAGGGAGTGACCCCACTAAGGTCCTCCCGCCTTTGGTGGTGAAAAGAAAAGACGAAACCCAGAGAGGAAAATCCCGCAAGCGAGTGGTCTGAACCACAACGGTCCAACCCAACCCGCCAGTGTGGCCCCCTTCCTTCTTGTGGATGGTGCCGTCATGGTGGAAAAGGGCCAATCTGAAAACAGAGCTTGTAGAACTGGGCCAAAACAGAGTGGCCAGAAACAGAGTGGAGAAAACTGGGCGCCCATGTGGCAAAATGCGTCCAGTGCTGGTACAGTTTTCCTAACCCTTGCGAACAGAAAAATGCACCTAAGCAAAAGAAACAGCATAAACGTGAACTCCCTCCCCCCTTTCATCCTAGTGATACCCTGAAACCAGCCCCGCCTTCCCCTTATACGGCTTTTGGCAGCAGTTGTGGCACTATTCCTAGCGCTTTGTGGGCATGCAAAGCTCCGTTCCGATCTGTTGCGCCCAACTGCGCTTGGGAAGGGAGGCTTCACTCTATGGCAAAGAGCTGAGGTGCCAGGGTTTGACGAGTCCGAGCACGTGTCAGCCCGAAAATCGCCTCCCAGCGGGGGACTCACAGCCACTAATCCCTTGTCTACATAATTGGCTGGAGCCCCAGGACTGAACTTCTGCGTGTGCTCTGAGACTGCAGCGTTTCTAAAGGGCCGAAAGAAGAAAAAGCTGGCTGGTTGAAAGCCGGCTGGTTGGATCTGAGACATTGCATCCATTTTAAACGTGATCTGGATTCTCTCACCCCCCCTTTGGAGGCAATGTCTCAGAAACAACACCAAAACCCAGACCCACCGAACCAAGACGTGCAAAAATCCCAAAAAGCCAGGGGACCCAACAAAATTAGGGAGGCGAAGGGGCACGAAGGAGGCACAAAGGAAACGAAAAACCAGGCCACCTGCCCGCACACGCCAGACCGAGGAGGGCGGCAAATCGGCCCAAACCATGAGGGCGAAAAAGGAAAACTGCCGCCGGGCCGGCAGGGGGGCAGGACTCGAGTGCATGTCCAGAATGAGGGCAGCGGGGGCCGGGGCAACAGGGGCCACGTGTCCCGCTCTAAAAATTCCCCCCTTAGCTGCCCGCAGCTCACACGAAGACGGGGCCCGGGAGCACCGGGCAGAGCAGGGAGGCATGGCGGCCCCAGGTGCGGAGTCAAAGAGGGGACCAGCAGTAACAGCGGGGACCGGGCCAGCCCAAGGCAGCGAGAGGGACAGAGTTGTGGTCAAAACAGGTCGGGAATCCCACACGCACACAGCCGCCACCGTTCTACATGCTGTAAGCACACAGTGGGCAGCTATCGCCCCTTGCAGTGGACGAAACGGGGCGCAAGAAGGGGAGGGATACAACATCATTCCCGAACCCAAAGGGCAAGCGAGGTCAGGCCGCAAACTCCCGCGCACCGTTTGAGTCGAGGAACGCAGTCCGTGCCGCGCTAAGTAGGCACTTGGACAAGCGCGAGCAGGGGGCACATCGGGGCTGGGAGCCGGGTCTGCAGCCCGAAGGACTGATTCAGTGATAGGGGCCATCAGAGCGGGGCCGACGAGGGCCGAATTTCCCTCCAAATCAGGTCCCAAAGTCAACGAGCAGCCAGAGTGGGAAAATGAAAGGGAGGCGTTCAATTTCGAGAGTAGGTCGCGGCCCAAAAGGGAGACCGGGCAATCCTCCATGTTGAGGAAGGAATGCTCGACCGCCACCGGGCCGACGGAGACGGGGGTCGGAGCGAGGCGGGGAACAAGCTGCAGCTCGCCACTAGCACCCATGACACGCACCTCCTCCCCCGTGCGTGGGAACGGGACGGTAGAATTCAGAACAGAGCAGGAGGCCCCAGTATCAACCAACATGGGAATAGAGAGGCCCCCCACCAAAACAGGGAAAATCGGGTCAGAGGGGGATAGGGGGAACGAGGCCATCAGGGGCGCCACAAGGCAATCGCCCTCCGGCCGAAGGGCCGCAAAGGGG
>NW_025950732.1:0-13141 GCF_021028975.2 Sphaerodactylus townsendi
GGGGGGGGGCTACCTCCCCTTTCTTTAGTTTGTTTGGCTAGAATTTCTTTGAAGTTGCGATTTGCTCTCTCAACGATTGCTTGCCCGGTGCTGTTGTAGGGAATTCCGTGTGTTAGCATGATTCCCCAGTTGGTGCAGAACTGGAGCATGGCTGCGGAAGAATATGCGGGCGCGTTGTCCGTTTTTAGGCGGAGGGGGCGGCCCATGACGGTTATGCATGCAAAGAGGTGCTGGATGACGTGATTGGTTGTTTCGCCTCGGAGTGGGGTGGCCCAGATGTATCCCGAGTAGGTATCTATAGTTACATGTAGGTGCTTCCAGGGGGCTAGGGCAGGGACCAGGGTTACGTCCATTTGCCACAAGTCATTTGCCAGGGCCCCCCTCGGGTTTACCCCGGGGTCTGACGAGGGGCCAAGGCGTGAGCATTGAGCACAAGATTTAACGATGGATTGTGCCTGGTTGAGGGGGATGCTACAGGATCGGGCGAGTGCTTTTGCCCCCTGGTGGAAGAAATCGTGTGACTGGAAGGGGTCGGAGAAGAGGGTGGAGATGTGGGTAGCGTTGTCTGCGCGCTGGTTCCCCTCGCTGAGGGGGCCTGGGAGCGGCGTGTGGCTGCGCATATGGCCTACGAAGTATTGAGAGGTTCTGGATGCTAGTAGGTTCCGTAATGTCAGGAAGAGACTCGTGAGATTTAAATCGATTCGGGGGGCGACGTAGGCTCCGGGTAGGTGGGCGATCACGTGCGCCACGTATTGGGAATCGACCAAAAGGTTGAAAGGTTGGGGGAAGGTTTGAAAGGCCAGAATGGCTGCGGCGAGTTCGCTCCGTTGAGCGGAGGCTTGGGGTGGCGTGTAAGCGGTCTGCCATTGACCATTTTGTTGAAATGCAATGGCGCCGACGCGTCTGCCCCCGTCGGCGAAGATGGTGGGGGCGCCTTGGAGTGGGACAGAGGCTGCTAAAGGCCGAACGGGACAGGGGGTAGAGTGGAGGAGAGTGAGGCGAGGATCCGGGGGGAGGTGGAAGAGGATCTCCCCCACGAAATCCTCCAGGGCCAGCTGGAGGGGTGAAGAAGCGTTCAAGAGATGCTGGAATTCTGCTCTGCTTAGAGGCATGACGATTTTTTCGGGGTCCCACCCCACCATTACCATAGTGCGCTGACGCCCTTGGTTGATGAGATCTGCGTAAAGCTGGCCCGGGGTGGAGAGATTTTTTGCGGGTACATGAGGTAGGTAGAGCCATTCGACCAAGAAGGTTTGTGGCGGTCGAGTGTACCCTAGGACTCCGGTTGGGAGAGGGGGGGTGTTCAAGAGGAAGAGGGAGAGAGGTTGATCCTTGAGGGGGACCCGATCCACCCATCGGCGGGTTAGGACCTCCCTTACTGCCCGAAAGGCGTCTTTGTGCCTTTGGGTGAGTTGGATCCTGTCCCCTGGGTTTTTGGCGAGCGGGAGTAGCGAGAACAGGGGGCTGAGCAAGGAAGTGGTGAGGGCAAAGAAGGGACGGACCCAGTTGAGGGTTCCGAGCAGCTGCTGCAGCTGGAGGAGTGTGGGCGTGTCTGGGATTTGCATCTCTGGTATGACAGGGGCGGAGTAGGAGTGGAGGAGTTTATGCCCCAGATACAAGAATGGCTCGTTCTTTTGCACCTTTTCGGGAGCGATGTATAGGCCTGACTGTTTTAATGTGCCGGCCAGCAGCGTTATCCACTGCGGGGGGATGGTCGGTGCGGCTACTAGGATATCATCCATGTAGTGGATGATTATGGCTCCGGGCGCTTTGGCGCGAAACGGGGCTAGGGCGTGATGGACAAAAAACTGACACAAGGTGGGGCTGTTGAGCATTCCCTGGGGCAATACTTTCCATTGGTATCTGGCCGTGGGCTGCTGATGATTAAGCACCGGCACCGTGAAAGCGAAATGTACTCGGTCTTCGGGAGAGAGGGGAATACAAAAGAAACAATCCTTCAGGTCAACAACCAGGACCTGGTAGTCCGAGGGGATAAGGTTGGGGTTGGGTAAACCGCATTGAAGAGGGCCCATGGGTTGGATGCAGGCATTTACTGCTCTGAGATCCTGTAGCAATCGCCATCGGCCACTCTTCTTTTTTATCACAAAGACAGGCGTGTTCCATGGTGATGTTGAGGTCTCAATGTGGCCCGCAGCCAGCTGTTCCTCCACGAGTTGGTGCATGGCAGTCAATTTTTCTCTGGGCAGTGGCCACTGTTCTACCCATACTGGGGTCTTCGTGGTCCATGTGAGGGGGAGGGCAGTGGGGGCGGGCTTACTTGCCTCGAGCTCTCCCATGGCAATGGGGAGGGCGATGAGTTGCCGCCCGAGTTCTGGGGGGGCTTCCGGTGTGGCCTGCTCCCCTTCCTCTTCCCAGGTGCGCAAATGTGCCCCAGCCGGCCACTGATCAGGCCGCCCGGTCACTTCGCCGATGGCCGTGCCGGAGCTCTCTGCACCCTGGGGTTTACCTGGGCCTCTGAACTGTGTGAAGTGGGCGGCGGGATGCTGTTGGGGCGTAGGAGCCCGCGGCGTGCGGCTGCCCTCGTGAGGCCGTTCCTGCAGGATACCCGCCCACATTGGGGTGTACGCGGGCTCCGGGCAAGCGAGGTCAGTGGCCCCTGCAATAAGGGATAGTTCTTGTTTAAAGGTGGAGAAGGCCCGGGGGACGGGCCTCCCTGGGGGTCCTCTCCCCTTGGGGGGAGACCCCCCCCCGGTGCGGGTTGCAGGCCCCCCTACTGGGTAGCCTGCAATCTCTACGGAAGTGTCCGGACTGGTGGCAATTGAAACATCTGCCTCGGGGCTGTTTTTTAGCAATGGAGAGGGCTGCGGCCAGGAGGTCCGCGTAGTGGGCGAAGGACCCGATATCCTGGCAAGCCTTAAGCATGTCGGCCAGTTCAGGGTTCCTACCTAGACCTGTGATTGCTTTGCGGCACTCAGCGGAGGCGTTCTCCTTGGCAAGACGCTTAAGGAGTTCGCCCTGGGCCTCCTCGTTGTCAACCTGCCTTTTGAGAGCTTCCTGGAGCCTGCTCACAAACTCGGCATAGGGTTCTTGGGGTTTTTGCCGGATGGTGGAGAAGCTCTGGGTGGGCTGGCCGGCATTGGGAACCTTGACAAACGCCTTGTAGGCGCACTCGGAGGCGATCGTAAGGGTGGCCTCAGGTAGGACAATCTGATTGTTGGGGTTGCTGAAGGCATCGAAGCCGTAAAGCTGTGCGGCGGTGTAGGCGCCGCCAGAGGCGGCTGCCTTGCTGAAGCACTGCTGGCGGAACTCGCTTTCCCAGAACACAAATTGTGCAGGGCTCAGGAGCATGCGGAAGGTGGTCTTCCAGTCGTCCGGAACCATTAAGTGATTCCTCGCGACTGCCTCTAGCATGCCTCTCACATAGGGGCTGGTGACTCCTACGTCCCGCACCGCTTTGCGGAGCTCAGTGAGGATGTTATAGCCTAAGGGGCGGTACTCGACAACCCGCCGAACAACGCCATCCTCCCCCTCGGTATCTGTGAAATGGACGGGGCACAATGCGAGGATATCGGCATCGTCTTCCGTCAGGGTTTCTTTCCTTTGCAGATCGTGGCTAATACGCTCTGCGAGAGTTTTGAAACCCGCGCCATTACGTGGTGCTGACGGAGGTGCGGTGGCTTCGGAAAATGAAGGTGGAGCAAGGGGAGGGGGCGGCTGAGCCGTGGGAGAATTTGAAATGGGCGAAGGAGCAAGGGGGGCAGAAGGAGGACAGGCGTCCAATTTAGCGGATAGAGAAAATTCCGGGGTTGAAATTGAAGGTGAAAGATCGAAAGGAGGGCGGCCTACAGCAAGGGAGCCATAGGTCTGCAGGCTGATGGCGACATAACATTGTCTCCACGTCAGTAGCAGTGACATCGGCGCGCGAGGCTCTGTGCGAAGAGTGCGCCCGATGTTTTCCCAGTCCTTAAGATTCAATGTCCCCCCCTCTGGGTACCATGGACACTGAGCTTCAATCTCCTCAACCAATTTGCGCAGCTCCCTTCTCTTTACGGGGACCCTGCCGCATTTCGCTAACGCTTTCAGTTCGTCAACGTGCTTGTCATAAGCCCTGCTTTTGCAAGCTCCCATACTCACCGGTGTTCCGTCGGACGAGAGAGTGTCCTAGGACGCGTGTCTCTGGATGCGCCGATCCAGAGGACAGGCGATACCGAAACGGTGGTCCCTGGATGCGCCGATCCAGCGGACTTCGGTATCGCGGCCCTTTCCCAGGCGACGGTGAGCAGGGTGGAGGTTCGAGGATTCCCAGGTTTCGGCACCAGCTTGTAGTCGACCCACGTGGTCAGCGCAAGAACGAGACGAGACGCGGAGATAACATCTGGTGGAGATCGCCAGCAGCGGGAGCGCGGAGGTCCGTGTTCCTAGCGAATCTCCCCCGTGCTGGTTCCTGGCACCTTTTATTATGATTCTAATGGGGGCGTGTAGAGGGGCGGGATGGAGGAGAGTCCGGGAGAGCGGGAGAGGCGGAGATCATCATGTGATGCGTAGTCTCACCAAAGCTGCTACGTCACGGAGAAGAGCGTAAAAGCGTCTGGGCCTAATCCTCACCTGAGGGCAGATCATTGTCCCGCTTTGTCTGCAGGGCGCCCGGTGACTGAGCCAGATGGTTCATGACCCGTGACTCATGCGGGGTTGAGGAGTGAGGGGAGTGGAAGTGCGACCAGAAGGCCGTAGGTCCGTTGGTGTGCCAACGTTCTACTGATGCTGCTGGGTCAGCAGTGCATTACTACAACTCCTCCTTGTTTACATTTTAGAACGGGGACCGAGATGCGAAGGGGTGATTTAAAGGGACCCTTGTCTCCTCCGCCCGTCTGGTCAAACTGACCGAGCTGCTTGTGTAACATTAGAACTTGAACTGGGGGGTAAAAGGAAATTAGAGGGGCTTCTTACACACGTTACAGGCAATAGTAGACACACATGGAACGAAACAAGATCCGATAATGAGGCATACAATTAAACCAATGCAGAGGCTGCACAATGTGCTTGCTCAAGCATCCTCCCGGCCAGCCAGCTCCAGAGGGCTGACCACCAATGCTGAACAAAAATATCCTAATATTTCAGATTAGATACAACTTCTTGCAGCTCACGCATTACTTTCATATGAATCAATTTAAGGAATTGTCAGAGAGGTTAAAAGCAACTATATTATGTACATTTTCACAACCTTGGTGATGCAACAGCAGCATAGTAATCAATAGCGACACGATTATCTAAGGTGGCTTGGCAGAAGTTCCTGCTGCTTTCGGAGGCCAGGGCATCCAGAAGCGGTGGAGGTAGAGATGATAGACTTCGCATGAGCGCATGAGCCAGCCCGGCCTATAGTCTTAAGCGTTGTAGGAAGCCAGTCCGGGGACTCCCACTAAGGAAGTCGCAAAGGAGACAAACTCCGGCTTTGGAGAGAGGCGACCGCGTAAGCTCCGACAGGAGGAATCCCGAAAGGCAGAGTGAAGCGGCGGCGGCGGCGTCCGGAATACAAGTGTGGAGCCTGGGGTAGGGCGATGGTGAAGGCGACTGAGGCAACAAAGAGTCCCGGCAGACAGACAGGTGGAAGTGCAGCAGCAACAAATAACCTTAACTTCTAAGAATTAAGGCGGCAATAAATTTAAACAGTAAAACATGGCTAAATGATTCATAGGCTGGATGATGTATGCAGGAAGGAAGCCCGTGGTTCCATAATTTGACTCAATGCATGTAGCTCTTGCTGTTTTGACTACCAAAACTACTGAAGCCGATGGCGTTAGAGTCCATGGATTTCTCAAGATCGTGAGGAGAGCTACTGATAGTCTTTAGCATTGCAGGTTCAGTGGTGTCTCCACGAGCAAGGTTGTGATAGAAAGCGTGTTCCAACAATATTCATGACTGAAAACAGTGGAGAGTTCAAAGGGTTAACCTTTCAGGGATGTTCCCGGCTGTAAATTCAAATTCCAGCCGGGGGGCGGCGAGGAGGAAGAGAGGATGGCGGATGTAGATGAAGATCCTGCAGGGGGTGACCGATTATCACCGGTGGGAAGTAGTTGTGTGAAGTAGCTGCTGATGGCTGTGAAATCCATAGCGATAGCTGCAGAGGATTTAACTTTGGAGGATTCTTAAGGTGTCTTGAAGCGGGCCGGCTGCCTGCGAGGTGCCTTCGGGTTAGGCCCCTGATCGTAGCTCTGAAAACTTTGCGGATCCTCTGGATCTTCGAATTGATTCGATGTTGATTGTAAAAGCTGAAGCTATGGGGCCGGGGTACTCCGGAGGGACCTGCTCCATCTTAGAGTGGTGTGTACAACCTTCGTTAGGCACATGTCGTTCCTCGAGCTGGTCAGACATGTCGGGCTGGAATCCATAGAGGACCTGTGGGAAGAAAAGGACTGAAGCATACCCCCTTCCCCAGGTTATGAGAGGGGCCGGTCCCCGCCAGGTTCGATCTAGGAGCTGGCGGTAATGGAGCAAGCGTGGGGGAGGGGGTCTGACTGCCTGGTAAGTGTCTTTCCTCTGAGGGGTGATCTGTTGCCCTGATGGTAGAGGCCCGAGCAGATTTAAATGATTGTTGATGGTGAAGAGTACTTTTGATACTGTCTGTTGTATGTGGCCTAAATGGGGGGGGGCAACCTCCCCTTTCTTTAGTTTGTTTGGACTAGAATTTCTTTGAAGTTGCGATTTGCTCTCTCAGCGATTGCTTACCGGTGCTGTTGTAGGGAGATTCCGTGTGTTAGCATGATTCTACAGTTGGTGCAAGAACTGGAGCATGGCTGCGAGGAAGAATATGCTTGTTGGCGTTGTCGTTTTTTAGGCGGAATGGCCCATGGCAGTTATGCATGCAAAGAGGTGCTGGATGGCGTGATTGGTTGTTTAGCCTCGGAGTAAATTGGCCCAGATGTATCCCGAGTAGGTATCTATAGTTACATGTAGGTGCTTCCAGGGGGCTAGGGCAGGGACCAGGGTTACGTCCATTTACCACAAAGCATTTGCCATGACCCCCCTGGGGTTTACCCCGAGGGTCTGACGAGGAGCCAAAGGCGTGAGCATTGAAGCACAAGATTTGCTGATAGATTGTTTACTGGTTGAAGGGATGCTACAGGATGGGGCGAGTGGCACTTTTGCCCCCTGGTGGAAGAAATGATGTGACTAGGAAGGAGTCGGAGGAGAAAGTGGAGAATGGGTAGCGTTGTCTGCTTGGCGCTGGTTCCCCTTCAAGAGGGAGCCTAAGAGCTGGCGTGTGGCTGCGCATATGGCCTACGAAGTATTGAGAGGTTCTGGATGCTAGTAGGTTCCGTAATGTCAGGAAGAGACTCGTGAGATTTAAATCGATTCGGGGGGCGACGTAGGCTCCGGGTAGGTGGGCGATCACGTGCGCCACGTATTGGGAATCGACCAAAAGGTTGAAAGGTTGGGGGAAGGTTTGAAAGGCCAGAATGGCTGCGGCGAGTTCGCTCCGTTGAGCGGAGGCTTGGGGTGGCGTGTAAGCGGTCTGCCATTGACCATTTTGTTGAAATGCAATGGCGCCGACGCGTCTGCCCCCGTCGGCGAAGATGGTGGGGGCGCCTTGGAGTGGGACAGAGGCTGCTAAAGGCCGAACGGGACAGGGGGTAGAGTGGAGGAGAGTGAGGCGAGGATCCGGGGGGAGGTGGAAGAGGATCTCCCCCACGAAATCCTCCAGGGCCAGCTGGAGGGGTGAAGAAGCGTTCAAGAGATGCTGGAATTCTGCTCTGTTTAGAGGCATGACGATTTTTTCGGGGTCCCACCCCACCATTACCATAGTGCGCTGACGCCCTTGGTTGATGAGATCTGCGTAAAGCTGGCCCGGGGTGGAGAGATTTTTTGCGGGTACATGAGGTAGGTAGAGCCATTCGACCAAGAAGGTTTGTGGCGGTCGAGTGTACCCTAGGACTCCGGTTGGGAGAGGGGGGGTGTTCAAGAGGAAGAGGGAGAGAGGTTGATCCTTGAGGGGGACCCGATCCACCCATCGGCGGGTTAGGACCTCCCTTACTGCCCGAAAGGCGTCTTTGTGCCTTTGGGTGAGTTGGATCCTGTCCCCTGGGTTTTTGGCGAGCGGGAGTAGCGAGAACAGGGGGCTGAGCAAGGAAGTGGTGAGGGCAAAGAAGGGACGGACCCAGTTGAGGGTTCCGAGCAGCTGCTGCAGCTGGAGGAGTGTGGGCGTGTCTGGGATTTGCATCTCTGGTATGACAGGGGCGGAGTAGGAGTGGAGGAGTTTATGCCCCAGATACAAGAATGGCTCGTTCTTTTGCACCTTTTCGGGAGCGATGTATAGGCCTGACTGTTTTAATGTGCCGGCCAGCAGCGTTATCCACTGCGGGGGGATGGTCGGTGCGGCTACTAGGATATCATCCATGTAGTGGATGATTATGGCTCCGGGCGCTTTGGCGCGAAACGGGGCTAGGGCGTGATGGACAAAAAACTGACACAAGGTGGGGCTGTTGAGCATTCCCTGGGGCAATACTTTCCATTGGTATCTGGCCGTGGGCTGCTGATGATTAAGCACCGGCACCGTGAAAGCGAAATGTACTCGGTCTTCGGGAGAGAGGGGAATACAAAAGAAACAATCCTTCAGGTCAACAACCAGGACCTGGTAGTCCGAGGGGATAAGGTTGGGGTTGGGTAAACCGCATTGAAGAGGGCCCATGGGTTGGATGCAGGCATTTACTGCTCTGAGATCCTGTAGCAATCGCCATCGGCCACTCTTCTTTTTTATCACAAAGACAGGCGTGTTCCATGGTGATGTTGAGGTCTCAATGTGGCCCGCAGCCAGCTGTTCCTCCACGAGTTGGTGCATGGCAGTCAATTTTTCTCTGGGCAGTGGCCACTGTTCTACCCATACTGGGGTCTTCGTGGTCCATGTGAGGGGGAGGGCAGTGGGGGCGGGCTTACTCGTCTCGAGCTCTCCCATGGCAATGGGGAGGGCGATGAGTTGCCGCCCGAGTTCTGGGGGGGCTTCCGGTGTGGCCTGCTCCCCTTCCTCTTCCCAGGTGCGCAAATGTGCCCCAGCCGGCCACTGATCAGGCCGCCCGGTCACTTCGCCGATGGCCGTGCCGGAGCTCTCTGCACCCTGGGGTTTACCTGGGCCTCTGAACTGTGTGAAGTGGGCGGCGGGATGCTGTTGGGGCGTAGGAGCCCGCGGCGTGCGGCTGCCCTCGTGAGGCCGTTCCTGCAGGATACCCGCCCACATTGGGGTGTACGCGGGCTCCGGGCAAGCGAGGTCAGTGGCCCCTGCAATAAGGGATAGTTCTTGTTTAAAGGTGGAGAAGGCCCGGGGGACGGGCCTCCCTGGGGGTCCTCTCCCCTTGGGGGGAGACCCCCCCCCGGTGCGGGTTGCAGGCCCCCCTACTGGGCAGCCTGCAATCTCTACGGAAGTGTCCGGACTGGTGGCAATTGAAACATCTGCCTCGGGGCTGTTTTTTAGCAATGGAGAGGGCTGCGGCCAGGAGGTCCGCGTAGTGGGCGAAGGACCCGATATCCTGGCAAGCCTTAAGCATGTCGGCCAGTTCAGGGTTCCTACCTAGACCTGTGATTGCTTTGCGGCACTCAGCGGAGGCGTTCTCCTTGGCAAGACGCTTAAGGAGTTCGCCCTGGGCCTCCTCGTTGTCAACCTGCCTTTTGAGAGCTTCCTGGAGCCTGCTCACAAACTCGGCATAGGGTTCTTGGGGTTTTTGCCGGATGGTGGAGAAGCTCTGGGTGGGCTGGCCGGCATTGGGAACCTTGACAAACGCCTTGTAGGCGCACTCGGAGGCGATCGTAAGGGTGGCCTCAGGTAGGACAATCTGATTGTTGGGGTTGCTGAAGGCATCGAAGCCGTAAAGCTGTGCGGCGGTGTAGGCGCCGCCAGAGGCGGCTGCCTTGCTGAAGCACTGCTGGCGGAACTCGCTTTCCCAGATCACAAATTGTGCAGGGCTCAGGAGCATGCGGAAGGTGGTCTTCCAGTCGTCCGGAACCATTAAGTGATTCCTCGCGACTGCCTCTAGCATGCCTCTCACATAGGGGCTGGTGACTCCTACGTCCCGCACCGCTTTGCGGAGCTCAGTGAGGATGTTATAGCCTAAGGGGCGGTACTCGACAACCCGCCGAACAACGCCATCCTCCCCCTCGGTATCTGTGAAATGGACGGGGCACAATGCGAGGATATCGGCATCGTCTTCCGTCAGGGTTTCTTTCCTTTGCAGATCGTGGCTAATACGCTCTGCGAGAGTTTTGAAACCCGCGCCATTACGTGGTGCTGACGGAGGTGCGGTGGCTTCGGAAAATGAAGGTGGAGCAAGGGGAGGGGGCGGCTGAGCCGTGGGAGAATTTGAAATGGGCGAAGGAGCAAGGGGGGCAGAAGGAGGACAGGCGTCCAATTTAGCGGATAGAGAAAATTCCGGGGTTGAAATTGAAGGTGAAAGATCGAAAGGAGGGCGGCCTACAGCAAGGGAGCCATAGGTCTGCAGGCTGATGGCGACATAACATTGTCTCCACGTCAGTAGCAGTGACATCGGCGCGCGAGGCTCTGTGCGAAGAGTGCGCCCGATGTTTTCCCAGTCCTTAAGATTCAATGTCCCCCCCTCTGGGTACCATGGACACTGAGCTTCAATCTCCTCAACCAATTTGCGCAGCTCCCTTCTCTTTACGGGGACCCTGCCGCATTTCGCTAACGCTTTCAGTTCGTCAACGTGCTTGTCATAAGCCCTGCTTTTGCAAGCTCCCATACTCACCGGTGTTCCGTCGGACGAGAGAGTGTCCTAGGACGCGTGTCTCTGGATGCGCCGATCCAGAGGACAGGCGATACCGAAACGGTGGTCCCTGGATGCGCCGATCCAGCGGACTTCGGTATCGCGGCCCTTTCCCAGGCGACGGTGAGCAGGGTGGAGGTTCGAGGATTCCCAGGTTTCGGCACCAGCTTGTAGTCGACCCACGTGGTCAGCGCAAGAACGAGACGAGACGCGGAGATAACATCTGGTGGAGATCGCCAGCAGCGGGAGCGCGGAGGTCCGTGTTCCTAGCGAATCTCCCCCGTGCTGGTTCCTGGCACCTTTTATTATGATTCTAATGGGGGCGTGTAGAGGGGCGGGATGGGAGAGTCCGGGAGAGCGGGAGAGCGGGAGATCATCATGTGATGCATGATCTCACCTGGCTGCTACGTGCGGAGAAGAGCGTAAGCGTCTGGGCCTAATCCTCACCTGGGGGCAGATCATTGTCCCTTTGTCTGGGACGCCCGGTGACTGAGCCAGATAGTTCATGACCCGTGACTCATACGGGGTTGAGGAGTGGGGGTGCGGTGCGACCAGAAGGCCGTAGGTCCGTTGGTGTGCCAACGTTCTACCACGGTGCTGCTGGGTCAGCAGTGCATTACTACATCTCCTCCTTTTTTACATTTTAGAAGGGGGACCGAAATGCTAGGGGGTGATTTAAAGGGACGCTTGTCTCCTCCGCCGTCTGGTCAAGCTGACCGAGCTGCTTGTGTAACATTAGAACTTGGTTGCGGGGTAAGGGAAATTCGAGGGGCTTCTTACACACGTTACAGGCAATATTAGACACACACTGAACGAAACAAGATCCGATAACGAGGCATACAATTAAACCAATGCAGAGCTGCACAATAGCACTCAACCATCCTCCCGGCAGCCAGCTCCAGAGGGCTGACCACCAATGGGGCAAAACATCATATTTCAGATTAGATACAACTTCTTGCAGCTCACGTACTTTCATATGAATCAATTGGGAATTGTCAGAGAGGTTAAAGCAACACATATTATGTACATTTTCACAACCTTGGTGATGCAACAACAGCAAGTAATCAATAGCGGCACGATTATCTAAGGTCGCTTGACGAAGTTCCTGCTGCTCGGAGGCCAGGGCATCCAGAGCGGTGGAGGTAGAGTTGATAGACTTCGCAAGGGCGCAGGCCAGCCGGCCGATAGTCTTAGCGTTGTAGGAGGCGAGTCCGGGGACTCCCACTAAGGAAGTCGCAAGGGAGACAAACTCCGCTTTGGAGAGGGCGACCGCGTCGCTCCGACAGGAGGGATCGAAAGGCAGAGCGGAGCGGCGGCGGCGGCGTCCGGGCTCCTGGGGTGGAGCCTGGGGTAGGACGATGGTGAGGCGACTGAGGCAACAAAGAGTCCCGGCAGACAGACAGGTGGAATTGCAGCAACAACAAATAACATAACTTCTAAAATTAAGGCATGCAATAAATTTAAACAGTAAAACATGGCTAAATGATACATAGGCTGGATGATGTACGGAAGGAAGGCAACCCGTGGTTGCATAGTTGTCCAATGCATGGCTCTTGCTGTTTGACTACCAAAACTACAGAGCGATGGCGTTAGAGTCCATGGATTTCTCAAGATCGTAGGGAGAGCTACTGATAGTCTTTAGCATTGCAGGTTCAGTGATTCTCACGAGCAAGGTTGTGATAGAAGGCGTGTTCCAACAATATTCAAGCGGCTGAAAACAGTGGAGAGTTCCAAGGGTTAACCTTTCAGGGATGTTCCCGGCTGTAAATTCAAATTCCAGCCGGGGGGCGGCGGGGAGGAAGAGAGGATGGCGGATGTAGATGAAGATCCTGCAGGGGGTGACCGATTGTCACCGGTGGGGGGTAGTTGTGTGAGTAGCTGCTGATGGCTGTGAAATCCGCAGCGATAGCTGCAGAGGTTGCAGCTTTGGGATTCTTGGGTGTCTTGAGGCGGGCCGGCTGCTGCGGGAGCCTTCGGGTTAGGCTGATCGTAGCTCTGGCGCCTTTGCGGATCCTCTGGATCTTCGGGTCGTTCCGATGTTGATTGTAAGTCTGCTGAAGCTATGGGACGGGGTACTCCGGGGGGACCTGCTCCATCTTCGTGGTGTGGCCTGGCTTCGTTCGGCATCGTTCCTCGAGCTGGTCAGACATGTCGGGCTGGAATCCATAGAGGACCTGTGGGAAGAAGGACTGAAGCATACCCCCTTCCCCAGGTTATGAGGGGGGCCGGTCCCCGCCAGGTTCGATCTGGGAGCTGGCGGTAGTAGACCTTGGCGTGGGGGAGGGGGTCTGACTGCCTGAAGTGTCTTTCTACGGGGGTGATCTGTTGCCCTGATGGTAGGGCGAGCAGATTTAAATGATTGATGGTGAAGAGTACTTTTGATACTGTCTGTTGTATGTGGCCTAAATGGGGGGGGG
>NW_025950733.1:0-13138 GCF_021028975.2 Sphaerodactylus townsendi
TCTTTCTTTCTTTCTTTCTTTCTTTCTTTCTTTCTTTCTTTCTTTCTGTCTGTCTTTCTGTCTTTCTGTCTTTCTGTCTTTCTGTCTTTCTGTCTTTCTGTCTTTCTGTCTTTCTGTCTTCATTTATTCATTTATTCATTTATTCATTTATTCATTTATTTATTAAATTTATAGGCTGCCTCATCCCCGAAGGGCTCGAGGCGGCTCACGACACGGCTGTTTCCAACAGCAATTGATACAGCATAAAAGTTAACTCATTAAAACTCAGCAGCAATTAATAACAATAATAAATAAATTAAAACAACAAGATTGTGTAGAACACATATACACAGGCGCCCGATCTAAAAGGCCAAGAAAAGAAAAGAAGGAAGAAGGAAAGGGAGGAGATAGGCAGGGCCAAGGTGGAATTATCCTCACAACAACCCCAAGAGGTGGGTTAGTCCTAAAGTCCCATAGTGCGTGTCCCTGACAGTGTCAGTGTTTAAATCTGATCCCGCTTTGATGCTCTGATCACCGCTATAGCATCAAGCTGTGATAGAGTGGAGGACCAAAGTCACTTGAACACACACACAAGAGACCTTTCGGGGTGATGGGGAAGGGCTCCCCTTTGCCGCCAAGACAGGTAAGGAGATAGGAAAAGCCCAGCTGGATCTGACCAGTGGTCCATCTAGTTCAGCATCTTGGTTTGAAAGGACCAGGCGGTAGCTGATGTGAAAGACCTCCGCCTGAGACCATGGAGAGCGGCTACCTGCCTGAGTGGACAATATGGATTAGAATCATAGAATCACAGAGTTGGAAGAGACCCCAAGGGCCATCCAGTCCAACCCCCTGCCATGCAGGAACACACAATCAAAGCACTCTCGACAGATGGCCATCCAGCCTCTCTTTAAAAACCTCCAAAGAAGGAGACTCCACCACTCTCCGAGGCAGTGAATCCCACTGTCGAACAGCCCTGACAGTCAGGAAGCTCTTCCTGATGTTTAGGTGGAATCTCTTCTCCTTCCCCTTGAACCCATGACTCCTGGTCCTAGTCTCTGGAGCAGCAGGAAACAAGCTTGCTCCCTCACCAACATGACATCCCTTCAGATATCTAAACAGGGCTATAATGTCTCCTCTTGACTTTCTCTTCACCAAACTAAACACACGCAGCTCCCTAAGTCTCTCCTCATAGGGCTTGGATTCCAGACCTTTGACCATTTTGGTCGCCCTCCTCTGGACCCGTTCCAGCTTGTCAATCTCCTTCTGGAATGGCGGTGCCCAGAACTGGACACAATATTCCAGGTGAGGTCAGGATTTATGGATCCCGACGCAGTATCGTGTGTTCATGTGTGAACTGCATCCCCAAATCTCAGTTCCCCGCCCCCGCACCAGAGATTTCAGCAGCGATAACGCACCAAGCTTTTCGTCCCCGGGATGTTGAGCTCCGAGGAAGCGTGCCAGAGAGGAGAGGTGTCCTCAAAATCCCAGTGCCTTCTTCCAGCAGGCAGGCAGGCAGCTGGTGAGATGGCCCAGAGTAATCCCATCTGATGACTCCATATGGCTGAGTGGGAAAGGGACAGAACCCCCCACTGGTCCGGGGCTCGTTTCCGCATGCCGCCTCCTGCCGCTGATGTTGCTCCCCGACAGCACAGAGGAGCCTTCCACGTCAAGGCAATTCGGAGGGGAGCTTGAAGACAGATGGGGGAGGCTCTGACCCTCTGCAAGGGCTGGACCTAGGTGTCAAACTCGCAGCCCTCCAGATGTTATGGACTACAGTTCCCATCATCCCCTGCCAGCATCATGCTATTAGGACTAATAAAAGGAAACACTTCTTCACGCAACGGGTGATTGGTGTTTGGAATATGCGGCCACAGGAGGCGGTGGTGGCCGCTAACCTGGATAGCTTTAAAAAGGGCTTGGACAGATTGATGGAGGAGAAGTCGATCTATGGCTACCAATCTTGATCCTCCTTGATCTGAGGTTGCAAATGCCTTAACAGTCCAGGTGCTCGGGAGCAGCAGCAGCAGCAGAAGGCCATTGCTTTCACATCCTGCATGTCAGCTCCCAAAGGCCACTGCGAGTAGCAGAGAGCTGGACTAGATGGACTCTGGTCTGATCCAGCCGGCTTGTTCTTATGTTCTTATGATGGGAACTGTAGTCCATAACATCTGGAGGGCCGCGAGTCTGACACCTATCAATGGAGGCAGATCTCTTGTCTAGAGAGCACGGGAAGGAAGCAAGATTTCCTGTGTCCATGTGGTCTTTTGCTCTTGACAGTGGGATGATCGCGACCTAGTAAAAGCGTTGGACTCGGGAAATCTGGTTCGAATCTCCACTTGTGACACGGAACCTTGCTGGGTGCCCATGGGCCAGTTTCGTGCTCTCAGCCTAAACTAGCTCACAGGGCTGTTTGTGAGGATAAAACGGAGGAGAGGAGACCCGTGTAGGTTGCTTTGGGTCTCCATTGGGAACAAAAGCAGGATGTAAATAAAGTGCATAAATGGGAATAAGAAATCTTTAACCCCTCTCCCTGCCTACCTCAATTCTCTTACAACAAGAAGAAGAGTTTGGATTTATATCCCCCCTTTCTCTCCCGCAGGAGACTCAAAGAGGCTTACAATCTCCTTGCCCTTCCCCCCTCACAACAAACACCCTGTGAGGTAGGTGGGGCTGAGAGAGCTCCGAGAAGCTGTGACTAGCCCAAGGTCACCCAGCTGGTGTGTGTGGGAGTGCACAGGCTAATCTGAATTCCCCAGATAAGCCTCCACAGCTCAGGCGGCAGAGCTGGGAATCAAACCCGGTTCCTCCAGATTAGATACACGAGCTCTTAACCTCCTACGCCACTGCTTCTCCTACGCACAACCGCCTTGCCTCCCCCAGTTGGGATAGGGTTGCCAACCTACAGATGCAGCCTGGAGAACTCCTGGAATTACAGCTGACTTTCAGACCACGGAGATGATTTCTCCTGGATTAAGTGGCAGCTTCAGAGGGTGGCTTCTATGGCATTATACCATATGGGGATTCGAACCAGCAGTGGGTCCTCCCCGCACCAAACCCCGCCCTCATTTGACTCCACCCCCAAAACTCCATGCATTTCCCAAATGGGAACTGGCCGTCTTAAACTGGGTTTCCAGATGCCTGTTGTTGTTTTTAAAGATGATGATGATACGTTTGATTTAAGGAAAGCAGCAGTGGCACAATGAGTTAAGAGCAGGTGCACCCTAATCCGAAGGAACCGGGTTTGATTCCCCGCTCTGCCGTTTGAGCTGTGGAGGCTTATCTGGGGAACCAGATTGGCCTGTGCACTCCCACACACGCCAGCTGGGTGACCTTGGGTTAGTCACAGTTCTTCAGAGTTCTCTCAGCCCCACCTACCCCACAGGGTGTTTGTTGTGAGGGAGGAAGGGCAAGGAGATTGTAAGCCCCTTTGAGTCTCCTACAGGAGAGAAAGGGGGATATAAATCCAAACTTTTCCTCCTCCTCCTCCACCAAAGCAGGCTTGGAGCTGCTCACAAGAAAGATATACAGTATAATTATATAAATGCCACCTAAAATAACAATATAGAATGGATGATCCAATAAACAACATACAGATGGTGCTTAAAATTTAACCAAGGGTGAAATAGCTTACTGCCCTCAGTCCCGGCTGGATGAAAGAAGGGAAAGGGGAGGGGAAGAAAGGAAAAACGGATTGTGCCATTCAGCAAGAAAAGCTACTCAGGGGAGGGTGGAGTTTGTAATTTGAAATGTGGCACTTGTGGGGAAAGGGTTAAGCTCTTCTCTCCTTTAGTCTGTGTTGTTAAAACCGCATCCTCCCCGCTGTGTTATCCTGTGACCTAGTTTTGCCACGAATCCCATTTATTGGGCAACTGTCGGGGAAAAGTCCCGATATCATGGAGACTTTGTCGCGGTTATCCGAATCCCTTGCCGGAGCCGAATCTCCCTGCCCTGCATTTTCAGTCAAATCTCTGGAATTAGCTATATTGAAAGGGGAGAAAATCCTGTCATTATCTCAGCTTGTGTGAGGAGCAGAAATATGTTTTCCCAGGGAGGGGGGGAGGGCAAAGCTACTTGATTTCTGGAGTTTTTGACGTGGAATGCAGGGTTGTGCTACCAGGTATGCTTAGGCCTTGGAGAGTCAGTGTGGGATAATGCCTCGTCAGTGGTGGTGAACCAGAGGTGCGTGCCAGAGGTGGCACTCAGAGCCCTCTTTGTGGGCACGTGCACCGTCATCCCAGTTTGGGCAATCGGCAGTGGCGTAACGCCAAGGGGAAAAGGGGTGTGCAACGCACTAGGCACGCGCCCCTGCGGGAGTGTGGAGAGGGCGTGACGGGGGCATTCGGAGGTGTTCCATAGCAGGACAGGGACGTGGCAGGGGCACAGGACGCACACTTGCCCTGGATGCAGTTTCCCCTTGCTCCGCCCCTGGCACTCGGTCTCTAAAAGGTTCGCCATCACTGGCCTAGGTTGATGGCTTATAACCCATCAAGTACGCAACATTATCATTGACGACCCCCCGCCCCGCCAAAACACCTACAGCTTCAAAAAATCAGAATACGAAAACAGCATTCCAGACAAGGCCATGCTGGCAGGGGCTGATGGGAATTGTAGTTCATGAATACCTGGAGAGCTGCAGGTTTCAGACCCCTGGAATACACAGTACTGAACTTGATGGATTCAGAATAAGGTGGCTTCGTGGGTGTTCACATCTGTTCCCACTTCCCCCCACTAGCAAACTAGTCTGAGAGTTGTGGGATACTTCTTCTGCCTTCCCTTCCTCTTTCCTAGAGAGCCAGCGGGGTGTAGTGGTTAAGAGCAGGTGCACTCTAATCTGGGGGACCAGGTTTGATTCCCGGCTCTGCCACTTGAGCTGTGGAGGCTTATCTGGTGAACCAGATTAGCTTGTGCTCTTCAACACACGCCAGCGGGGTGACCTAGGGCTAGTCACAGCTTCTCGGAGCTCTCTCAGCCCCACCCACATCACAGGGTGTTTGTTGTGGGGAGGGAAGAGAAAGGAGATTGTAAGCTCTCTGAGTCTCCTTACAGGAGACTCCTCTTCCTCTTCTTCTTCATAAATGCCTTATTTCATAGCAAGGCTTCACCTCAACGAGTGTCACAGGGTATGTAGATTTTACAAAATTTGCATCTGTCTTGGGAAATCCAAGCCCCACATACAAGCATCACCCATCTCTTCTCAATTTATTTCCCAGAAGGCCCCCGGGATTCGCTTTGCAGCCTGTTGCCACTTTTGTAAAATGGCATGGATTTGATCTCGGGCTGGCAGCGTCTGAGTTGGCTGAATAAACCGTGCCCATAACTTTTTGCTCGTTGCAAAAGTGACCGTGGATTAACTCAGCCTGGATTGACGTGAGGAAATCACCAAGTCAGCAAATGGGGGGAGGCGGCCGATGAGTCAGCAGAGTGTCCAAACGCTCCCCCACAATCCTCTGTGTTACGGATTTCACACCTCATGAAATTGGGTCCCTTGTTGCCTTTGTGGCAGACTAATCTGAGGGTCGAGTTCATTAGGAGACCCAAAGGAGTGTGGGTGGCCATTTCCAGTTGAGTAGTCAATTTGTCAGCCCTAGGTCAGAAGCAGCAGTAGTCCAGAATGCTTCATCTGATTTGTCGGAATTATCGGTCGATTGGAAGATGGAAAAGTTGCCACAGAACTGCTCTTGATGCTCTTCTCCCTCAGTTGCTTCTCCACTTGTGGTTGCACCAATGCCCTGCATCAAAATCCCAAAGCATTTGGGCTTCCTCGATGTGTCTCCTCCTCTTCCTATGGCAGCCGTTCCACGGTTATTTCTGCCTTCTGCAGTGGCTTTTTGTGGTTGTGCCGTCCACCATCAAAGGATAAAGGAGAAGCTGACCACCCTGAAATATGAGCTATAAGTATGTAGGGAGAAAACAAGAGCTTAGGTGCAAAGGGAAGAAACTGCAGCATATTCCGGTTATAACTACAGGATACTCACCCGGTTCGTCACGTTTGGCAGAACCGGTTCGTCATATTTGGCCGAACCGGTTCGTCACGTTTGGCAGAACATGTCCCTATACTTTCAAACTGTCTGCTTGTGACTTGCGATGATTTGTTTGAGCTCTCTCGATGAGAATTTCTGCCAGAACGTTCCCCAGATTCCATTCAATGGTCCCAGGTTGTGGTGGGAGCAGATTCCGGGACGCTGAACTGCCTACACACGTCCCAGTGGCTCCTAATCACAATTTTACCCTTTGGGTTGTTTTGGAAGCATTTGTGGTCTGGGAAATGCAAACTCATTTTTGTTTGCAAGACCGCCCTGCCCAGCCTCCCCCGCCCCCCCCCCAAAGAATTAAGGACAAATCAGATGAACAAAATCCAGAAATTGGCTAAAGTTTGGGGGATGGGCTCAATTGCTATAAAAAGAGGACTATAAACGGTTCGCACAATTATGCCAGCAGGGAGAGAGAGAAATCCTTTCTGTCCATAGTACTGGAATCTGGTGCACTCAATGAAGTTTACGGGCATCCAGGACAAATCAAAAGAAGCCTTTTTCATACAGTCTGTAATTAACGTTCAAAACTCACTTCCAGTTCTATACAATGATGATCCCTAGCTTTGAGGACGTTAGAGGTGAACCCAACAAATTTGTTGAAGGTAGGTCTACAAGTGTCTGTATCTCTGATGGCGTAATGCATAGGTGTCAAACTCGCGGCCCTCCAGATGCTATGGACTACAGTTCCCATCATCCCCTGACAGCATCATGCTGGCAGGGGTGATGGAAACTGTAGTCCATAGCATCTGGAGGGCCGTGAGTTTGAGACCTGTGGCGTAATGTATCCCCCATATTCAGAAGCAATATATCTTTGAATGTCCGCCACTGAAAGAGAAAGCAATCTGGGAAGGCTTTTACCTCCTGGTAGACTTTGTGGGCATTAGGCTGACCACTGTGGGAAACAGAATATTGATCTAATTCACCGGGATCCATCTCGTCTTGTCATTACCAATATCTCAGAGTCTCAGCATGCGATTGAATTATGGCATTTTGGTAGTGTAGTAGCTCAGGGTTTTTCCCCCCTTCTGGACATTGTCAGCAATTTGCTACTTCGAGTTCCCGGCCTGGCATTTTTATCTGCACGTTGAAGAACATTTTCCACAGTGGCATTTTTTAGCAAATTTCCCCCTGAAACGGGGCCGCTTAAGATGGCATTCCGGCGAATGTCGGGGGCAACAGAAACAGGTCGAAATCCAGATCGATCGCTGGGAAATGCAGAAACGGCCAAAAAAAATGTAACAAGGGCTTCTTCATATAGACAAAAGCAAAGGATGCAACGACAGAGGTACCCAGGTCCCTTAGAACGATGTGTTCATACATAAACATTCGCTCGGGGCTGCATTGTGTCAGTTTTTATCACAGCTCATCCGTCAGCTCTAGGGTTAGGCGCGGAGATAAAGAATGGAGCCCCTATGTAATGCAACAAGCTGTACCGCCGCAAAGGGAAACGGAGGGTTCTGCCATTGAGGGTTTTTAAATTTTATTTTTCAAACAGCATCTGTTGATGTTTCAACAGCCAAACACTGAGAAGGGGGACGTTCTCTCTAGGGCTTTTGTGGGGAGGTGGTGGTTGTAATTCTACTTAAAGGGGCTAGGTTGGAAGAAATGCATCGCGAGGCGATTGCTGCTCCGGGGCCCCCTTTGGGCCTGAAATATTTCATCCAACCAAACCCTTAAGCAGTGCTCAGAGGGTGACACAGTTGGGCACCTTACCATGGGCTAGTACAAGGCCCACTTCTGACTGGGGAATGCTGGGTCCGTTTTCTTCTTCTTCTTCTTCTTCTTCTTCTTCTTCTTCTTCTTCTTCTTCTTCTTCTTCTTCTTCTTCTTCTTTGCTGCTTTGTACATTTTGCTCATATCTCTCCTCCTCCTCACTCCATATCTCATATAGCATTTGGCGCTGCCCATGTCTATATATAACACCATATAGCGGTGGCATAGGAGGTTAAGAGTTCGTGTATCTAATCTGGAGGAACCGGGTTTGATTCCCAGCTCTGCCGCCTGAGCTGTGGAGGCTTATGTGGAGAATTCAGATTAACCAGTGCACTCCCACACATGCCAGCTGGGTGACCTTGGGCTAGTCACAGCTTCTCGGAGCTCTCTCAGCCCCTTTTCACAAGGTGTTTGTGAGGGCAAAGAGATTAGCCTTTGAGTCTCCTACAGGAGAGAAAGGGGGGATATACATCCAAACTCTTCCTCCTCCTCCTCCTCCTCCTCCTCCTCCTTCACCACCACCACCACCCCACCCTCAGATTGGCAAGGGATCCTCCTCAGGCCCTGCCAGCTGGCCTGCTATGGCAGTTCCTGACCCCAGCTCTGCACTGACAATCTGTGATTTTTCCGATGCCTCAATTGTAGGGAGATGCTTGACTTGCAATCTCCCAAAATGTTGAAACTGGACCAGTCTTCCCATGGCAGCCATTTTGCGATTGGGCCTGTCCCTCCATGACAGCTGTCTTTGTGATCGACACTGTCTTGTCAAGGCAGCCATTCTGTGATTAGTTGTGTACCTCACGGCTACTATTTTTTTAATTGGCCCTGTCCTCTATGGCAGCCATTTTGTGATTGGTTCCGTCTCCTATGACAGCCATTTTGTGGTCGTTTCCATTCCCTATTCTTAAAATTTCACGAGTTCCCACAGGTTCACTGAGGTTAGAGACCCCGGCGCATGATGTAAACACAGCATTCAAATGGCATTAATAATCATTGGGCAGAACAAGGAAAATGATGCGAACCGAAAATGGTGAAAACAACATACATTTTTTAAAAAGCAAAAAGAGACGGTTCATCCCTGCAGTAGGTCAAAAAATGAGGGAAGAAGAAATTTTTATTTAAGGCTTTAGAATAATCAGACCGTTTTTAATGGCCTTAACATTTCATATTTAGGACAGTGGTGTTTTCTGATCCGGCGTGCTGAGCGAATTCCTCTAGGGAGTCTTTATGGTTGTGTCTGTGTACGGTTAGGAGGATAATGAAATTGTACTTTGGGGTGGGGGGCGGGGACGGCGGGCATCTCCTGATAAATATAGATTCAAGAACCCTCTCTTGCCGTGCCAAAGAGAAAGTTATCCTGAGAGGAGAACGGTCAGAGCTTTAATAGAACGGCTTGCAAAACATGATTCATTACCCCTTTCATTATTTCTCTGACATTGCCCGTCTTGACAGCATCGGGAACGTCCTGTTTCCAAACCATAAATCGGGCTTCTAATAAAATTGCAGCTGCTTCGCTTCCAGCACACAGTAGGAAACTACACGGGTTTTTGTTTTCCTTCATACACCAGGCTGGTTTGGAGTCAGCGTTTCTGCTCTGTTTCAATTAGCGCTCAGCTGGGTCTGTTTCCCAAAAAAGGGCGCGCTTTCACGCCGTTGGTTTTAGGGCGTTGTTTTCACGACCAGCCTCTGAGGCTCTTTCAGAGCAGATAGGTGGGGTAAAAACTCTTCTAAATAAAGAAACAATAAATACTATTGTCTCAGCAAACAGATGACCCACAAAGCCCTTCCATGACATCGTACACAGCCCATGTGTTCCTAATTGGGTTGTAGATTAGAGCAGAGTCTTCGACTATGGCCCATAGATGTTGTTCATGGACTTCTAATTCCCATCAACCCTGCCACCTGGCCCTTCTGGCAGGGGCTGATGGGACCTGGTATCCTGAACATCCTGAGAACCATGAACCCCTGAATAAACAACAGGTCCCCTTCTAGGAATTAAGGAACTAGAGGAAGATCCTTTCATTAGGAGGTCCCCTTCTAGGAATTAAGGAACTAGAGGAAGATGCTTTCAGTAGGAGGAAGCGGGCCCATTTTTTTCCCAGCGGAAGGGAACCTTTTGGATCAATCCAGTGAGTGCGATCTGTTCTAGTGTGAGATTGCCTCTCTTTTAGGCAACATGGCCCATCTCTGTCTGCTAAGGACTATCCCTCTGTTGTGCATTATGGCCCGGGTGGGGATTGGTCATGACCCGACCGTGCATGCTGTAAAGTTGATAGTGTGGGGGGGTATCAACACGCACTGCTCATGCTATGTGTGCACCTTTCCTGGCTGCCTACCCCTTCTCGCTTTATTTCAAGCCAGCGTTCCTCTATTGCCCATTTCGCTTCTGGAACCAAAAGCGAGTCTGGGGAGATCAGGGCCTGAAGTATGGGAGGCCTCAAAAGATGAGGAGGATTCATCCTGCTCCCTCTGTGCCCAACAATGTCAAAATAGACCATGCCCTGTTTGGACATGGAAAAAAACTGCCAGCGGAGCCGGATATATCCATTCTGGCCTTTGGTTTCCTTGGCAATAAAAAAAGCATCATTCCGGTCAATGAGTCACAACTGAGAAATAAAATCCACGGTAGTTAAGGCAATGGTTTGAGGGTAGAATTCTTAACATGGTTACCTGTGGCTTTAACAAGTTTTTGCAAGTTACTCAGTGTTTCTGTGTCTTAGGGTTAACGCTGTGACAAAGCGGTTTATTTGTCAGTGTATCAAAACACAGTTTTTCTTTTAAAAAAAGAGTTTTCCTAAAGATTTCCCTGTAGGTTTCACAGCCTGCGTATTTTAAGAGCGATGCACTTTCACGGAGAATCTTATGGATTTCTGATCAGCTGCAACTCAGAGCGTTCCCTTCTTGATGCGATACTCTGTTCCATCCCAGCCGTCCTTTCCGGTACTTGAGAAGGGAGTCGAGGTCTCGGGGAAAGAGAATTAGAAAGAAAGAGCGGGTCAAATCCACTTAACAATGCGAGCGGATATTTTTTTAAACCACTTTCAGATTCCTGCTCTTTTCTGGCGGCAGTTTGGTGGCGAGGAAACATCTTTGCCAGAGAGCCCAGGTCTCTGCAAGGCATACTGTCCTGTGAGACAGATCCAACACCTGTCCCCCCCCCTCTTTCTTCCCTAGGTGATTCCTCCAAAGTTGTGAGTTCTCAAAGCTGGTGCTGTTAATTTGGCTCAGTTAAAAAAATTCTGCTGGAATGTGCCTGCCCAGACCTGGATGAGGCAATGTCCAGAATCCCCAAAACCTGCATAAACTCTTGTAGAAGAACAGTAGTTTTAATGGTGTTGGATCTTCCCTGGTCAAAGCCAGTACTGAGAATTGCCGGCGCCAAAACCCAATAGTTAAAACAACCAGCCTGGGAAAGTGCGCCTAACAGTTGCAAAGAAGATAGCATGGATGGTGGGCAGTGACCTTGGGCTTACCTGGTACTGCATAACATCCCTACAGGAAACAGTAGAAGACAGTTGAAATGCATTTAACCATTCCTCCTCCACCCCCCCCGTGCATTTAGAAGCATCAAAGCAAAACCCATAATAACAGGCCTCCTGACCGCATGAGCTAGCTGTCAGGATATTTTTTTACTATCAAGCGGATGGAATGGGATGCAGGATTCACACCTGTGTCGTCGTCATCGTCCGGTCGTCGTCCCGTGCCGTCCCGTCCCGTCGTCCCGTCTTCTTCTTCTTCTTCTTCTTCTTCTTCTTCTTCTTCTTCTTCTTCTTCTTCTTCTTCTTCTTCTTCTTCTTCTTCTTCTTCTTCTTCTTCTTCTTCTTCTTCTTCTTCTACTACTACTACTACTACTACTACTACTACTACTACTACTACTACTATTATATTTGATAAACCGCCCAATTCCCCAAAGGACTCTTAATGGACTGCCCAATCCCCAAAGGGCTCTGATATGTTAATGGACCTTTCCTTTCCTTTTTCCTTGGATGCTTGTAACTGTAGATAACTAGGAGCAACCCTGGCTCCTTCCCAGCGGGAGGGGTGGCAGGTGGCTGAGAATGATCGCTGCGCTGGCCTTGAGATGCTCAACGCCGAAACATCTCTCTTTCCTCTGTACTCCTCTCACATTCCATGGGGAACTGTATTGGGGAAATAAAGGCAACAGTATTCTCGTGGTCTGGCAGAACAGGCTTTCTGAAAGCTGTTATCAATAAAGACTTCTGAGCCATCTGCCGGAGTCTGCCTATTGACTTCAGTCCCAAGACCTGACACTCGCCCTGTCTAATCAGATCACCAAAGCTAAGCAGGTTGGCCCTGGTTCGTATTTGGATGGGAGATCACCAAGGAGATTTGAGATTGCTGTGCAGAGTCAGGCAATGACAAACCACCTCTGCTTGTCTCTTGCCACGGAAGCCATTTGGGGTTGCCAGAAGTTGGCCTTGCCTTGACAGCATCTTCCACCAGCCAGATATTCCCGAGGATGACTAAATTCCCCCAGCTCTGTTTCACCAACATTTCCCTGATTATTTGCACGTCGTTCCTCCCGGCGTTCCGCTCTTCTCTACATGTTTTTTTTTTGGCAGGTCACCCATGCCTATTTGTATAAAATATGTATTTGTGTGCATATTTTGTGCCACTGTTCAATGTAGTATTTCGGATGTATTCGGTCGAGTGACCATCGCAGCGATGCCTTGTTCCCTGAGGCTGTTTGTGTGAGTGCAGGCCTATTTGGGGTGGGGGAGATGACAGGCGTAAAACGCAGGCCTCTGAAATCAGCTGTCTCCCCCCTCCCACCTTGCACAAACCCAGTTTTTGTGTGGTATAGTGGTTAGAATGTCTGGAAGTCCTGGGTTCGAATCCCCACTCTGCCATGAAGCTTTGCTGGGTGACCTTGAGCCTCTTACATGCTCTAAGCTTAACCTATATAACAGGGTTGTAATCGGGGTAAAATAGAAAAGAGAAGATTCAGATCGAGGGAGTCAAATTTATTTTTGGTAAATAAATGTGCATCAGATAATAACTTCATAGATGGGAAAAATAAAAGAAGGAGCCAATATGGTGTAGTGGTTAAAAGCAGTGGACTCTGATCTGGAGAACCAGGTTTGATTCCCCAGTCCGCCACAGGAGCGGTGGACTCTAATCTGGTGAACTGGATCTGTTCCCCTGTTCCTACACATGAAGCCTGCTGGGTGAGCTTGGACCAGTCACAGTTCTCTCAGAACTCTCTCAGCCACACCTGCCTCCAGTCCCAAGGTGTCTGTTGTGGGGAGAAGAAGGGAAAGGAGTGTGAATGCTACTGTGAGTCTCCTTACAGGAGAGAAAGGTGGGGGTATAAATCCAAACTCCTCCTCCTCCTCCTCCTCCTCCTCTTCTTCTTCTTCTTCTTCTTCTTCTTCTTCTTCTTCTTCTTCTTC
>NW_025950734.1:0-13136 GCF_021028975.2 Sphaerodactylus townsendi
CCCCCCTCACAACAAACACCCTCAGGTAGGTGGGGCTGAGAGAGCTCTGAGAAGCTGTGACTAGCCCAAGGTCACCCAGCTGGCGTGTGTTGGAGTGCACAGGCTCATCTGAATTCCCCAGAGAAGCCTCCACAGCTCAGGCGGCAGAGCTGGGAATCAAACCCGGTTCCTCCAGATTAGATACACGAGCTTTTAACCTCCTACGCCACTGCTGCTTCAAAGCTGGATTTTACTGTGCGGAATAGCAACATCCACTTTTAACAATCGTGACAGTGGATTGAATGTGCATTATTCTGCATGTGCGGAAGGGGCCGCAGAGATGTCATTTTCTCAGCGTGTGAACTTGTCATTTTCCAACGAATTGCAATACTTACTTACAATTGCAACATTTGTCGGTATCTAAATATGGACTTATTTTCAGATAGGTGGAAACCATTTATAGAAACCGATTTTGTAGATCCACCGCTGTTATATTTTCATCTTTATGGATAGATTTTTTTTCCCTCTCGCTCTCTTTCTAAAACTTATTTAGTTGCTGGATAATGTTTTCTTTCCCTTGTTTTTATTTCCTGTTTTTTTAAAAAACTAATAAATAAACAGGGCCCAGAGATGTGCAACTTGTGACTGATCACGTTATCCGGTCAGATGGTAGATGCTTTCAGAAACATCTGCCAGCCAGTGGAGCCGGTGAGCTTTAAGCACGCGCAACTTTCTTCACCCTTTATGTGTCATTGATTTGGAGGGTTGGTATCAACAGTGGCATAGTGCCCACAAGGCACGGGGGGGGGAGGCGATGTCCTGGGTGGAGCAGGGGCGGAGGCGTGGCTTGGGGGAAGGGGCAGGCGACGCGCAGCGGATGCAAAGGGCGCCGTGTGCCCTGGGCGCAGTTTCCCCTCGCTTCACTTCTGGGTATCAATGCTGCCTCCAATGCAGTTCAGGATCTATCACCGTGGTGGCGAACCTTTGGCACTCCAGATGTTATGGACTTCAATTCCCATCAGCCCCTGCTAGTGTAACCTCTAGCTGTGGGTTCTGTGGGGCAGAACCTGGAATGAGTTTGCAACAACAATTTTTAAAAATAACATGGTTTACTTTCTTAACACATAACATATAACATCAACATTTAACATCACACTTCAAGGTCCTGTTCAGGTTGCATTTTCAAGTCCTTATATTTACAGTCTACTGATACTGCCAAGTCCAATTCTTCTTTGCAAGGGGGTTGGCTCCTGAAGACTCCAAGGGCTTGATGAACAGGATTCAACATGATGAAGGTTTCCAGGAGAACTCTCACCCATCACAACCACAAAAAGAAACCCTTAACAAGGTGTTAAGGGCTTATACAACCAAGGTCCGAGTCTGGTAGCCTCGTCTCCTCCAACTACATGAGGTCTCCTGCCTTGTGCTGCTCTGAGTCTCCACCCCTTACTGGGTCAACCCATTCTGAGCATGGGGGTTACACTAGCATGGACAATTGGCCATGCTGGCAGAGGCTGATGGGAATTGTAGTCCATAACATCTGGAGTGCCAAAGGTTCGCCACCGCGGATCTATCAGAACAGTCCTCATTTCGAGTTGTCTACAGAGTTTATATCCATACCCCCTGGCAACCGAAATTAGATGGGTAGGGGGGAACCAGCAGGAAATTGAGACCTGGGTCTCAGTTTGCTGCTGGTAAGCCCACCTGCCGGCCAGCTGAATGGGACCATGGGAAGAAGCTCCAAAGCAGGGGATTTAGAACAAATCTACAGTTTCCGTGATTTCCAGATCCGAGGTCTGTCATACTGAACTGGAATCTAACCAGCAGGGGTACTCTCTGAAATTATGTTTAGACAGCTGGTTGTTGTGGGTTTTCCGGGCTGTGTGGCCGTGGTCTGGTAGATCTTGTTCCTAACATTTCGCCTGCATCTGTGGCTGGCATCTTCAGAGGTGTATCACAGAGAGAACTTCTCTCTGTGATACACCTCTGAAGATGCCAGCGACTTCTCTCTATGATACACCTCTGAAGATGCAGGTGAAATGTTAGGAACAACGGCCACGCAGCCCAGAAAACCCACAACAACCAGTTGAATCAGGCCATGAAAGCCTTTGACAATGTTTAGACAATACACCATCTGCCTTATGAAAGACTGAAAGAGCCTTCGGTTTCAAACCACTGTCGCCTTTTCAAGGAGGTTAAGCACCAGAGCTGGAGAAATCTCTTCCTGAATCTCCTGGAGAGTAAGACTGGAAGCTTTTTGCCAAGTTACTTCAACAACATTGTATTTAGGTTACTGAGCTCCTTTTTTGCAATTATTTATGATCCTGTTTATTTATTTGTGCAAATATCTTTTCTTTAGGAATGGCATTGAAAGGTTGAGGGCAGGACTGGGTGTCCTGTACAGCGCAGAAGGCATCAGATACGAACCAAAGTAAGTAGTGTAGCTATCTCATTTTTCCTCAGTTTTATATACCCTGTTTTATCCTCTCTTTTTTTGTGCTCAGAGTTAGGGAAAAGACCAAACAATAGGGAGAGACCAGCACAGAAAAGGATGACCCTTGCCCGTTTTCTCAAGGGTCAATACAATACAACAACCTTTATTAGGCATATTAAAATAGGCTCCAGAGCATTACAGACGTTTCTGAAGTACAAATCAAAAGTGCATTCAAAACGCAGACAGATAAACTGTATCTAGTATTGGACGTTACTTAGAAAATTCTGTCACTTGTAAAAGAAATTTTGCTACTTTTTCCAAGAGTATGGCCACTGTGTTATTTAACAAAAGCTCCACAACAGAGTTGTCAGAGTCTCTTTCAGATTTGTCTAAGACCTCCCCAGGAGAGAAATTCCTAATACCCACATATTTCAAACAGTCAAGTATAATGTGAGGAAGAGTCTCCACTTGGTTTTTACAGTGTGGACAGACCCAATCCTGGAGAGGGATAGATAGGTAGCGACCCTTTGTAATGGCCAATGGAAAAGTATTGCATCTGGCCCTTGTAATAATCCATCTCTGTTGGGGTTCAGTTAATAGTTCAAGATATTTGGCTATGTGCCCCTGTTCTGGTACTATTCCGATAGAAAGGGGTGAGCATGATTTATTTGCTTGGCCCAACAAGATATGGTATTCCAGTTGTAGAAGTCTGGTTTTTAAGGGTCCTCAAAATGCCAAATGATGTGGGGAAGGGGTCATAATAAGGAGAGGGAGTCAGAGGAAACCATTATCCGCAGAGTAGAGCGGAGCCGTGAGACCTCAGCCCCAGAATAAAGCGATCTGTTAGAACTGTAGCCTTTATTGGGTGACCAAAGCATAACGTAGCATAGACGATTTCTGAGAAAACACAGCACAAACTAGAACTTAAATCCCTGCTGCCCTTGGTTCGCCCCTTGCCGGGCCCAAGGTGCCGCAGCTGCAACAAGGTAACAAAAGGAAAAATACCACTATTCAAATACAAAGTTGTAAACACAAAGGGTAGGAGCCATGACATACCTCGGAGGGCCATGGCCCCAGCTGACTATCAGTCCTCTGCAGGAAGGGAAAGGGTGGGGGGAGCAGACGAGCTGGCACCTGGCCAAGGCCAATGGGGGAGGTGAATCATCGCCAGGAACAAGCCCATCCTGACAGGAGCTGCTACTCTTGAGTAGACAAGGAGGAGGAGGAGGAGGAGGAGGAGAAGAAGAAGAAGAAGAAGAAGAAGAAGAAAAGAAGAAGAAGAGGAGGAGTTTGGCTTTATATCCCCCCTTTCTCTCCTGCAGGAGACTCAAAAGGGCTGACAATCTCCTTGCCCTTCCCCCCTCACAACAAACACCCTGTGAGGTGGGTGGGGCTGAGAGAGCTCCGTAGAGCTGTGACTAGCCCAAGGTCACCCAGCTGGCGTGTGTGGGAGTGTACAGGCTAATCTGAATTCCCCAGATAAGCCTCCACAGCTCAGGCAGCAGAGCTGGGAATCAAACCCTGTTCCTCCAGATTAGATACATGAGCTCTTAACCTCCTACGCCACTTAACCTCCTACGCCACTGCCGCCACTACTGGAGGTCCAGTAGTCCAACTGCATACACTCAGCAGCCTCCCACCTTCTTGGAATAAGAGACACGCGTGCCATAGGTTCGCCACCACAGTTCTAGGGGTAGAGTAGAGCCATTTGGCCACAGGGGGCGGGGAGCCTTAGGCAGAGTTTTTGCACGGGTTTTCCAGAATCATCTTTGCTGATGCTGACCTTCAGGGGCCGAATAAAGACTACAGACCAAATCTACAGTTTCTATTATTTTCGGTCCCGGGATCTGACACAGTCACCACATCCTGGGATAAGGGGTTCCACAATTTCACTATGACGTTTGTTTCATTGCTTGGCCTGCCCCTGAATTGGTAACACGATCAGAATCTTGCGAAATGAGAATGAACAATCAGAGTTGTGTTTCTTTTTAACTTCTGTTTCAGGGCTCCCCTTGGAACTGATATCTCAGAGCAAGTTGAAAAAGCCGCCATTCGGCTGCCAAGACTGGACCTGAAGATCTGATAACTATTTTAAAATAATTGTGAGGACACTGTTGGCATCAAATAACGGGGCATCTCTTTGCTGATGATTGGACACTAGCTGCCTTTATACTTACATATTCAACTGGACTGCTCTGTAGCTGGTGGTGTGGGTTTCAGAACTCACGAAGCCTAAAACTGACCTGGTTTCTGAAATCACCATTTTTATTTGTTGTTTAGCTTTTGATTTTTTTTCTTTTAAGGCCAGAATGTAAAAGATTCCCATGTAGTTGTGGAGCAGAAAAGATTTCAGGTGCGACATGAAATTTCGACTTTTACTCAGTTTCTTCCATCGCAGGAGCCCTTCCCTCCTTTTCGTCTCGTCATCCCGGAGCAGGGGTCCCCAGTGCGAAGCGCCGGCAGACGTCTTTACTTGCACCTGCTGGGCATTGTTAGGAAACGGGTGGGCCCCCGAGCTTTTCCCCTGTAGCGATGTGCTGTCGTCCAGTTCACGCAGGCGAGTCATCTGGTGCGGCAGCAGAGGTGTGAACGGACCAAATCGGCACCTGCGGTCCACGTGGCCATCTGGAGCCTCGGCTGCTTTCTCACGAACCCATCTGGGAGCAAAGCGTGGGCACGCTTGGGCACCCACTCAGAGATGCAGCATCTCTTTCCCAGCAGAAGCGAGGCGATGAACCCCTCCCTTTCTCCAACCTGCCTCCCCAACCTGCTCCTCCGGCTGTCCTTGACTAGCACAGAGAGTCAGGACTGGTGGTGGTAGGAGGTCACGTCACCCCCGCACTGAATGCCAAACTCTCTTGTTCTCTGGATCCCGCTGTTCTGGGGAAGGGGCTGGAGACTTCCCGGGAAAGACAGAGGGAGGGGGTGAGTGGAATCTCCAGCAACAGAAGAAGTACCAGCGGACCAAGAGTTCTGACATCATAGATCAATTGTATATCCGAGGGTGGAAGATGAGTTTGTATACAGTGGAACCTCGGTTTTCATTGCCTTCGGTTTTCATCGGTTTCGGTTTTCATTGATTTTTTCAGTGAAAAATTTGTCTCGGTCTTCATCGGTTTGCAGTAAGGTGCAGGGGTTTGTGCAGAAAAATCACCCGGATAAAGCTGTTGCAGGCCGTGTCTGCAACTTGTTTAATGACAATGTCTTGCCCCATTTCAGACAAATCTTAAAGAGGCGTCCGAAACAGACCTCTTTGGACAGCTTTGTGGTGCGACATTGGTCCATTGGCTCTGAAGCTGGTCCTAGTGTTATTGTTTGTTACTGTTTTCAGCATTAAACACGATGTTTATTCACCAAAAATGTGTTTTTGGTATGTTTTTTGGAGTGCCTAGATTAATTGGATTTACATTGATTCCTAAGGAAAAGTTTGCCTCGGTTTTCATCGGTTTTGGTTTTCATCGATTCTTTTCGGACGGATTACCAACGAAAACCGAGGTTCCACTGTATTTGGAATGTCCTTTTATTCTCCTGCCCACTGGGACCCGTGTCTCTTATACTTTGTTCCTGCCCTTCCTCCAAGAAGCTGAGGAGAGTTCTTCCCCTCCCCCAACATGGCTTAGTGGTTAAAAGTGGTTGGCTCTAATCTGGAGAACAGGGTTTGATTCCCAACTCCTCCACGTGAGCAGCAGACTCTTATCTGGTGAACTGGATTTGTTTTCCCTGCTTCACCACATGAATCCTGCTGGGTGATCTTGGGGTAGTCACGGTTCTCTCAAAAATCTCTCAGCCCCACCTGCTTCATAAAGTGTCTGTTGTGGGGAGAGAAAGGGAAAGGAGACTCAAACCACCTTCAGTCTTCCTCAGAGGCATATCAGCAGGAAATGGCTCCTGGGGACAACTCCTTCTCTGGGCGGCGCCCCCCTGTGTTCTCCCCTCCCCCTGGCCTCTGTGCAGGCTGGCAAAAGCCGGAGGTTTGGAAGCCGGCTATTGAAAGCACGGAGGCTGGGGGCCCAAGCCCTGCCCCTCGGGCACCGAGCTTTCAAATCTGGCTTTCAAAAGGTCCAGCTTTGCCTAAAAGCCAGCCTGCATAGAGACCGGGGGCGGGGGTGGGCGGGGCGGGGCTCGGTGGTGAGGCTTGGTGGCATGCCCCCGGGGACATGAGTGACCCTGTGTCACTAGGGCAGTACGCCTCTGCTCTCCTTACAGGAGAGGAAGGCGGGATACAAATCCAAGGAGCAGCAGTGGCGTAAGAGGTGAAGAGCTCGTGTATCTAATCTGGAGGAACCGGGTTTGATTCCCAGCTCTGCTGCCTGAGCTGTGGAGGCTTGTCTGGGGAATTCAGATTAGCCTGTGCACTCCCACACACGCCAGCTGGGTGACCTTGGGCTAGTCACAGCTTCTCTGAGCTCTCTCAGCCCCACCTACCTCACAGGGTGTTTGTTGTGAGGGGGGAAGGGCAAGGAGATTGTAAGCCCCTTTGAGTCTCCTGCAGGAGAGAAAGGGGGGATATAAATCCAAACTCTTCTTCTTCTTCTTCTTCTACATTTTGAAAAAAAAATCTTTTCCTTGGGCTTCTCTTATTTATTTATTTATTTATTTATTTATTTATTTATTTATTTATTTATTTATTTATTTATTTATTTATTTATTTATTTATTTATAATTGTATTTATAAAACCGCCCCATCCCCTAAGGGCTCTGGGCAGTGTACAACAAGTATCATCAACAATAAGGCAATAACATTATTAATTATAAAAATTACATAAAATTACATAAAATTACAGCGTTTCGTATAAACCATAAACCATATGGCGTCCAACATTAAACTATCAATAAGAACCCCCTCCCGGAGAGGGGGGCGGTATAGATGTTGTAACTCCCAGAGTGGTAATAGGGAGGGGCAGGAGGGGCGCACACTATCAGCGGCTGGCCTCCCCAAAGGCCCGGTGGAACAATTCGGTCTTACAGGCCCTGCGGAACTCTCCAAGATCCCGCAGGGCCCGGACAGATGGTGGGAGAGTGTTCCACCAGGCTGGGGCCAGGGCTGTAAAGGTCCTGGCCCGGGTGGAGGCCAGCCGTACCGTTGAGGGGCCGGGGACCACCAGTAAATTGGCCTCTGCTGAGCGCAGAGGCCGTGTAGGGACATATGGGGTAAGGCGGTCCCGAAGGTACGAGGGCCCCAGGCCGCGCAAAGCCTTAAAGGTTAATACCCATACCTTGTGGATGATCCGGAACTCCACTGGGAGCCAATGCAGCTGGCGCAATACAGGCTGAATGTGATCACGGTAGGCACCTCCTGTAAGTAGGCGCGCTGCTGCATGCTGGACCAGCTTCAACTTCCGGATCAGGCGCAAGGGTAGGCCAGCGTAGAGCGAATTACAATAGTCTAACCTGGAGGTGACCGTTGCATGGATCACAGTGGCCAGGTCAGCTTGGGAGAGGAAGGGGGCCAGCCGTCGGGCCTGACGAAGATGGAAAAACGCAGCCCGGGTTGTATGGGCCACCTGGGTCTCCATTGAAAGAGACGAATCCAGGTGGACCCCCAGGCTGCGAACAGAGGGGGCCGGTGCCAATGAGGCCCCCTCCCACACCGGCGGCTGGAAATCCCCAACCTCCCCTTCGCGTCCTAGCCAGAGGATCTCCGTCTTCGATGGGTTTAGTTTTAACCTGCTCTGTTGCAACCAACCAGCGACCGCCCCCAAACAGTGCTGTAGAGCTGCAGGGGCGATGGCCGCTCCCCCCTCCATCAACAGAATGAGCTGAGTGTCATCAGCGTACTGGTGACAGATCAGCCCAAAGCTCCGTACCAACTGAGCAAGGGGTCGCATATAGATATTAAATAATAGCGGAGATAGAAGCGCACCCTGGGGCACACCGCACTGAAGCGGGCACCGTCGGGAGGCCTGATCTCCGCACCACACTTGCTGAGACCGGACCGGAGAAACGAGACAATCCACTGAAGGACAGTGCCCCGCACTCCGGAAACGGCCAGGCGGTGGGTCAAAAGGTCGTGGTCGACCACATCAAATGCTGCGGTAAGATCTAATAACACCAGCAGCGCCGATCCGCCTCGGTCAAGCTGCATACGGAGCGTATCTGTGACGGCGAGACAATCCATGGCGACACTAGGCCTCTCCTTAGTGAACTCTGGCCCCACCCATGAGGCCCTACAAATGCTCACCGCTCCGGAGTTTTACCATCGCTTAAAGTCTAGATTATTTGATCAAGAATATCAATTTCTCCTGAGCAAAGCGCAAAGCTCTTGCTCTCCAATATTCTTTGGGATTATCCCTCAGAAATCTCGCCCTGCTATATACCTGGAACATCTTGTTAATTCCAATTGCAGATGGGTCATGACTAGAGCAAGGTGTAACTGTTTTCCGTCAGTACATCTTCAAGGTCGCTTCTCTAATACCCCACAAAATGAGCGTTGCTGTCGTTTCTGTCCTGATAAAACTGATTCACTTTCTCATATTCTGCTTCACTGTTCAAAATACAACAACATCAGAACTGATTGGAGAACTGTACGACCAACAGGATTTATGCTCCTTTCTGATAAGATAAAAATGGCTAAGCTTCTAAATAGCTCTAATGCTGAAATCTCTGAAGCTGTTGCTACATTTTTGCTCTGTGTACTGCAAGTTGTGCAATAATGATCTTTTTATTGTATTTGGAATTCATGACACACACCGGTTTTATGCTTAATAAAGGTTTTGGATTTGGATATGGGCATGCCCTGCGCCCCTGCCACAGCGCTGCCCGCCCCCACATTGGCACACGCCTGGGGCATCGTGCCCCACACCCCGTTGGTTCTACACCACTGCTCCATTGGCACTGTGTCTGACAGTAGGTATGACTGGCCTCTTGTCGGGATGAAGGTAATTGCAGAATCGGGCAGCCCACACACATGTGGGAAAATAGAATTTTATATGCTGACCAGGATATTTTTAAAAAAAACTTTAAAGAGGCCTCATGAGAATTCAAAATGGTCCAAAAAAGTCACAGGTAAGACAGAAAAGAGGCAAGGGGCAAACAACCTGCTGAAGCCTCTGAGGGCGTACAGAATGCTTGAAGGAGAGATGGAGGGATGAAGGGGGGATTTCCAAATTATTTCCCTTTTCCGGGCACTCCATGTGGATTGCCAGACAACCACTAGAAGAAGAAGAGTTGAGATTTATATCTCCCCTTTCTCTCCTGTAGGAGACTCAAAGGGGCTTGCCCTTCCCCCCTCACAACAAACACCCTGTGAGGTAGGTGGGACTGAGAGAGCTCCGAAGAACTGTGACTAGCCCAAGGTCACCCAGCTGGCGTGTGTGGGAGTGCACAGGCTAATCTGAATTTCCCAAATAAGTCTCCACAGCTCAAGCAGCAGAGTGGCAAACCCAGTTCCTCCAGATTAGAATGCACCTGCTCTTAACCACTGCGCCACTGCTGCTCCTTATGGTTCACTAGAGTTATGGGGCTTATGGTTCACTAGGGTTATGTTATTGTAAAAGATTAAAATATCATAAAAGATTTCAGCATTAAGCGTAAACGTGGATTTTTTGGCACTATAGGGTATGCTGTATGTTAGATCAGTGACTATTGGCTATTACAAACTGTGAAAATAGTTCAACTGATGTTGATCCTCTGAAGATGCCAGCCACAGATGCAGGTGAAACGTCAGGAGAGAATGCTGCTAGATCACAGCCATACAGCCCGGAAACCACACAGCACCCCAGTGATTCCAGCCGTGAAAGCCTTCGACAATACAGTTCAACTGATCTTTATTAGGGATATGTGCAAAAAAAAAAAACCCACCAAAAAGCAAGGTACAAAACAGAACAAATCCACATGATTCTTAAATAAAACCAGGACAAATCACATCGGGCTACCATTATGACCTTATCTTGATCACTTCTAACTAAAATCCAGCTGTTTTTCCAGTTATCCTACAATCACTATCATTCAGCAGGTGTATAGGCCAGGGGTCTGCAACCTGCAGCTCACCAGATGTTCATGGACTACAATTCCCATCAGTCCCTGCAAGCTTGGCAATTGGAGCGATGGGAGTTGTAGTCCAGGAACATCTGGAGTATCATAGGTTGGCCACCCCTAGTCTATATACTCAGAACAACCTATGTTTTCGCCTAGTGCCGGGGCAAGTAGGGAAAGTCTAGGTCCGTGGTGGCGAACCTTTGGCACTCCAGATGTTATGGACTACAATTCCCATCAGCCCCTGCCAGCATGGCCACTTGGCCGTAACATCTGGAGTGCCAAAGGTTCGCCACCACTGGTCTTGATAGTGCTTACTCCAAAATGATACTCCAAAGGAGAACATGTACGATGAACATTGTGATTTTGAGAACAGTCTTGCATCTGCAAACGATGTATGGGAATGCCTTCTTAGCCAGTGCTCTTTCCGGATCTCTCCGCCTTTGGACTTGCCCAGATGTTAAGCCGATTCAGTCACAAGGGGAGGATCACCTGAAATGAGTTGTTTCCTGGTACCCCGGAAGACCTAGGGAAGCATCATTCTCTGTTGAGTTCTTGAGACCTAGGCCCCTTCCACACACGCAAAATGATGCGTTTTCAAACCACTTTCACAACTGTTTGCAAGTGGATTTTGCTATTCTGCACAGCTTCAAAGAGCACATAAAGCAGTTTGAAAGTGCATTATTCTGCAAGTGCGGAATGAGCCCTAGTGATGGATTTTAATACAGTTCGTAGTATCCACAGGGTGACATTCAGCAGTAGGAACACTACAAAAATAAAGTATTATTATTTCTCCAGTTTTCTTTTTAAGGGATGTTAGTCAACCCACCCTTCTCATTAGTTTTCTGTAAACTCATCCACTTAACTCAACAAAAACCTCTGTCCAACCAATATATTCCCAATAAGGAGTCACAGAGGATGAGCAATTTGTTTAATGAAAGATTGACCAACACCATTTCTCCTCCCTTCTCCAAAGTAACAATCTGTTTAATTGAAATCATACAATTTTGTAGTTTCATGTTTCTAGCGGTAGCTTCCTCCAACGGATCACAAAAGGACAAGGGGTCTTCTGTTCGCAAAAGGTTAATTCTGGATCCATCCCGATGATTTGGATCCAACCTCCTGCCCCCTATATATGCACATATATATACTTATGCACGCACGCACGCACGCACACACACACAAACACACACACACAAATGTGTGTGCATAAGTATATGTGTGTGCATAAGTATATATGTGCATATATATCCTGCTCCCCAAGCCCCACCCCTTCCTGCTCCCCAAGCCCCACCCTCGGCCTCAGTGCTTATAAAAGCAGGTCTGTGAGGCCAAGGACTACAGTCTCTTCTGGCCTGCCCAGAGGGGAGGTAAGAAGGGACTGCCGGCTGCCGGCTGGGAGCCCAGCCACCCGAGGGGGGGGTCGGACACCCTAGATCTTGCCCATGTCCATGGCGACATGGGCAGGGTCTAGGGCACCAGGCAGCTATGGGGGGAGGCGGAGCCTGGGTGGGCGTCCGGAGACAATTTGTCTCCGGGCGCCATTTACTCCCGGTACGCCTCTGGGTTGTTACATTATTTGAATCCCACCACTGCTTACAGCAGACGAAATTTCACAACAATGGAATACGGTATCGGAAAGAATTCAACAAGACAAAGAAGACCAAATGAAATGGAACTTATGGACAATATATATAAAACAAAGATACAGTATCTGAACTCCTTTAATAACTTTTATTTATAACTTGTTCAACTCTGTATAAATTTGAATTTTTATAGTATAAGGCTAAAAACATATTATGAAAATAGAATAATACAAGTAGGTTTAACATAAACTTTAAATTTAACATAACATAACATAACATAAACATTTAACATAAACTTTAAACAGCAAACTTTAAACTTTAAACAGCAAACTTTAAACTTTAAACAGCAAACTTTAAACTTTAAACAGCAAACTTTAAACTTTAAACAGCAAACTTTAAACTTTAAACAGCAAACTTTAAACTTTAAACAGCAAACTTTAAACAGCAATATTATTTTAAAAGAACAGGTTTGTGCGAGGTGTTAGAGAACTGAGTCACAGCAACTTCGTAAATCCGGTCGCTTTTTCGCCGGCACTTAGGAACGTTGCCCTTTTCCGGGTTCCCCTTCACAAATTTCACACAAATGATCTTCTGTTTGAACTGGAGGATGATTCTGGAAGAGAGCAGTAAGAACAGATTCCAGTTAGGGCTGCACAGTTCGGTGGAATGTGCTGAACTTTGTTCACGGCATGGAAAAGTGCCAGGCGTTCGGACTTCCCCAATCTTTTCCATTTCATCGATTAAAAACAGAGCGAGTGAATGACGAAGCAGTCTGAAGAGTCCAGACCAAGCCTGGTCTCATCAGTCCTTGGAAGCTAAGCAAGTTCAACCCCGGTTCGTTCTTGGAGGGGAGACCACCAGTTGCTTCATAGATGCAGACAGTGGCAAATCCCCCTGGAATGTCTCTCGCCTTGAGGACCCCATAAGGAGGTCACCATGAGTCTGTTCCCGCTTGGTGACATTTATTACAACTGAACAAGTCGGGGGCCCACAAAACTCACAGGAGGGAATGAATCCCCTTTTAAGCGATTCTCTGGTTGGAATGTTTTGAAAACATTTTCAATTGCTGTGCGCTCTACTGACTCCATTTCCCAAGCTTCTCTCTTTCCCTGAACGTCGGGCCTTTCCCCACTTACCTTAAGCCCCGCGCTACTTGAGGAGAG
>NW_025950735.1:0-13135 GCF_021028975.2 Sphaerodactylus townsendi
GTGATGCCCTGGGCAGCTGCCCACCTTGCCCAATGGGCATTACGCCCCTGGTCCCCGCAGGCACACAATAGCTGCTGCGGCACACCTTCCGTCGCAAAGTGGAGATACTTTGTGCTGCGCTGGTAACTCCTGCCAAAGCCACGTTATTACAACACCTACACAATCAAATCTGAAACAGACAAAACCCTTCTCAGCCTCACTCCCTTTCTAGAAACACTAAGTGGCCCCAAGAAAGGAGTTAGAACAGACCTGGGCATTATACGGCCCGCGGGCCACATCTGGCCCGCCGGATGACCCTGACTGGCCCCCCTGCCGTGCTGGGGAGCGAGGCGTCTTTGAAAGCCCCGCAGAAGCCGGTTGCCTTGGCTGCCGGCTTCTGCGGGGCTTTCAAAAGCACCTCGCCCCCCTGCCTTTTGGCCCGGCCCTCCACAATATTTTCTGTTTCTTATGCGGCCCCATGGAAAAAATAATTGCCCACCCCTGAGTTAGAAGGTGCCATGGTCCCACGGGACCACCCCTGTTCTGGGGCTTTGCCTCCTCTCCCAGTTCCCCTTTCACCCCATCCAAGGGGGACGGTTTTAATCAGCCCCTCTTTGGTGCCCCCTACAGGTCCTCTGTCCAGTGCCCTCGGTGCCCAGTATGGTGAACGGCCGGTGGTCATTGTCGGTGGGTTCCTGTCGGGGCTGGGGCTCTTCCTGGCCTCCTTTGCCACGAGTCTGGCTCAGCTCTACCTCTTCATTGGCCTCCTCACAGGTAAGCCAAGTCCCGATCCAGTACAGCCATCCCAGCCTGGAACTCCTCTCTGAGCCGCAAAACAGGGAGTTTTTCAACCCTGAGCCAATAGCCCTGAAAGCCTGAAGACTCTTTAACTGGCAAACGGTGACGCCTCCGACTCGTCCGCAGGATTCAAAAGCGCAAGGGAAGAGAATCTGTTCCGTTTAACCCAGAGGTGGGATCCAGCAGGTTCTCACCAGTTCCCGAGAGTGGGTTACTAATTATTTGTGTGTGCCGAGAGGGGGTTGCTAATTGGGTCTGCTTTTCCGTTAGAAATTCCATTAGGTCCAAAAATCATAAAGTCCTGTTGTTTCCTATGTGGCTGGTTAGCGAAGGTAGAAAACGGGATAATTCTCCCTGTTGGGCTGTTTTGAAAACATGTTTTAGAAATATGGTCAAGTTCCTGGTTTAAGGAAAGTATCCTTCTTTTGATTTCTAGAAACAAAATTAAGTATTTGAAAGTATTAAGTATTTGACAGGCAGACAATTAGAGGAGAAGCAGTTGTTTCTGTTGGCAGTAGATGATAGGACTTGCTATAATGAGTTTAAATCATGGACAGAAAGATACCAGCTGGAAATTAGGAACTTTTTTTTTTACAGTAGGAGTTTTTTACAGTAACAGAGAAATTGTTAATGCCCCGCCCCCGGAATGCCCCGCCCCGCCCCTGTTGTGCCCCGCCCAGCCCCGTTGGCACTACGCCACTGCTTGAATCCCACCACCATGGGAACCTGTTACTAAAATTTTTGGATCCCACCCCTGGTTTAACCCCCGTGTTCCTTCTGTGTCGTCCAGGTATTGGGGGGGCCCTCATCTTCCCCCCTTCTATGGCACTGGTAGCTCAGTACTTCAAGCGCCGCCGTGCCCTGGCCAACGCGTTGGTGTTCTCCGGCTCAGGCATTGCTTCGCTGGCTTTCTCCCCGCTCTTCCAGTTCCTGGTGGACTTCTACGGTTGGCGCGGAGCCCTCCTGATCGTGTCCGGCATGGCCTTCAACTTGGTGGTGTGTGGGGCTCTCCTCCGGCCGCTGCCCTTGCCCAAAAACAGTGCTTCGATGGCTCCGGAATGGCAGGGACGATGCAGCAGGCTGGCATCTCTCTTCGGCCTCAGCTTGCTCTGCCAGCGAGCCTTTGTGATCTTCTGTGGGTCTTCGGTGGTGATCATAGCGGGGTACTTCATGCCTTTTGTGCACCTGGTGCCCTATGCCAGGGAGAGGGGCTTCGACGAATACCAGGCAGCCTTCCTTCTGTCCGCGGTGGGCATCGCCGACATAGCCGGGCGCATCGTGGCCGGCTGGCTGGCCCACTGCGGCCCTCTTCATCTTGTCCATCATCTCACCCTTTGGACTCTGCTGACAGGCGTCATCTTGCTCTTGATGCCGCTGGGGTACGACTACACCTTGATGATGACTCTCAGTGTCTGCTATGGGTTCCTGTCTAGTGCGGTCATCCCCTTGAAGTTCTCCACCCTGGTGGAAATTGTGGGCACCGACCAAATAATGGGCGCTATCGGACTATCCCACTTGATGGAAAGCTTTGGCGCCTTGTCTGGGCCTCCATTGTCAGGTAAGACGAAGAAGAGGAGGAGTTTGGATTTATACCCCCCCCCCCTCTTTCTCTCCTGTAAGGAGACTCAAAGGGACTGACAATCTCCTCTCGCTTCCCCCTGAGAGATGGGTGGGGCTGAGAGAGCTCCAAAGAACTGTGACTAGCCCAAGGTCACCCAGCTGGCATGTGTTGGAGCACGCAAGCTAAGCTGGTTCCCTCCACAGCTCAAGTGGCAGAGTGGGGAATCAAACCCGGTTAAACATTAGGAAGAACTTCCTGACCATCAGGGCTGTTTGACAGTGGAGTTCACTGCCTCGGAGAGGGGTGGAGTCTCCTTCTTTGGAGGTTTTTAAGCAGAGGCTGGATGGCCGTCTGTCGGGGGTGTTTTGATTGTGTGTTCCTGCATTGCAGGGGGTGGGACTGGATGGCCTTTGTGGGTCTCTTCCAACTCTATGATTCCCCAGATTAGAGTGCACCTGCTCTTAACACCACGCTGGCTCTGTCAACTGGGTCTGTCAGAAGAGGTTGCCAACTCCAGCTTGAGAAATTCTTGTAGATTCTTGTAGGAGCAGCAGTGGCGTAGGAGGTTAAGAGCTTGTGTATCTAATCTGGAGGAACTGGGTTTGATTCCCAGCTCTGCTGCCTGAGCTGCGGAGGCTTCTCTGGGGAATTCAGATTAGCCTGTGCACTCCCACACACGCCAGCTGGGTGACCTGGGGCTAGTCACAACTTCTCGGAGCTCTCTCAGCCCCACCTACTCACAGGGTGTTTGTTGTGGGGGGGGGAAGGCAAGGAGATTTTAAGCCCCTTTGAGTCTCCTGCAGGAGAGAAAGGGGGGATATAAATCCAAACTCTTCTTCTTTAGAAAGGTAAGGGGTCCTCCAATGATGCCCCCGAGTCCACCCTCCAATACAGCCAGTTCAGACCCCTTCCGACCTGGTTCCACCGTGGATGTCGAATGATTGCTCACATACAAGGTTTTCCTGTCTCTCTCGCAGGTTGGATCCGGGATGCCACTGGCAGCTACAGGGCCTCCTTCCTGGCGGCCGGCTCCATCGTCATCGCGGGGGCCTTGGTCCTCCTGGCCTTGCCAAACTATTTCTCCCCCCTGAAGAAGCAATCTGAAGAAGGCAAAGAAGAGCACAACCCGGCCCCCACTGAAGACAGAGGCTTCGGGGCTGAGCAGAGTTGAGCTACCTCATTTTTAGTTTCTGGTATGGGGTACGGCCTCCAAAGCAGAGGCTCACTTCTGTGTTTACATTTGCAAGTCATCGGGGCGTACCGCCCATGGGGTCAAATGTCCCCGGGCTGCAGCTATTTAGTCACTTGGGGGGTGGAAAATTGCCCCACCCTCCACCCCCAGCATGGTGTAGTGGTTAAGAGCAGGTGCACTCTAATCTGGAGAACCAGGTTTGATTCCCCCGCTCTGCTACTTGAACTGTGGAGGCTTATCTGGGGAACCAGGTTAGCTTGTGCACTCCAGCACATGCCAGCTGGGTGACCTTGGGCTAGCTATTCTTTGGAGCTCTCTCAGTCCCACCCACCTTACAGGGTGTTTGTTGGGGGTAGGGGGGAAGGAAAGGAGCTTGTAAGCCCCTTTGAGTCTCCTTTCAGGACAGAAAGGGGGGATATAAATCCAAAGTTGTCATCTTCTCATAACGGTGCAACTGCTCAGATTGAGACATTGGGCCAAAACAAGCAAAGATGATTATGAGGACTGACTACTCAGGGCCAGAAGGGCAGAATTAACATTAAGGAAAGGGTATAACAAAGAAAGACAGCTGCTCACGCACGCACACGCACACACACGCACAAGAAAATTAAACTTCTGGAAGACGTGCCGGGTTGTTCTTTATCACTTTAATGCATCTCTCTCTTTCGCACTCAAGGCAGCCACCCACCTTCAATCAGTCCTTCCAGTGGTGGGATCCAAAAATTTTAGTAACAGGTTCCCATGGTGGTGGGATTCAAACTGTGGCATAGCGCCAATGGGGCTGGGCGGGGCATGATGGGGGTGTGGCCGGGCATTCCTGGACGGGGCTGTGGCAAGGGCGCAGCCGCTGCATTGGTCCTTGGGCTGGAAACGAATGCACGCAGGTGCAGGCTGCCACGCACGCTGGTGCACCTCCTGCTAGACTGCTTCAAGTTCTGCGCGCTACTGCTGAGAGGAGGGGCATAACTAAGGCAAAAAAATCACGTGGCAAAATCACCAATTAGTAACCCCCTCTCGGCACACAAATGATTAGTATTCTACTCTCGGGAACCTGTGAGAACCTGCTGGATCCCACCTCTGAGTCCTTCCAGCCTAGCTGGTAGAAACTTGCAATGCACACACCCTGGGCTCCTGGCTAGAGAGGCTCAGCTGCCGCCACAGATCTCTGTTGGCACAAAACCCTGTCACTGCCGTCGCATCATGGGGAGGCCCAGGACGTTTTCATATCTCGGAGCATTTGCTGGTGAGAGGAACGGATGCCGCGGGAGGTGCCAGCAGGGCGTGGGGTGCCCCTCGGGCCCTGGGAGAGTCCCCAGGGCCACCGCAGGCCCTGCAGCCAGCAAAGAACGATGGGAGGCCCAGGAAGACGAGGCTGGCCGCGAGGACGAAGGCTCCGCCTACCAGGAACGAGAGTGTGAAGGCGCCCGTCAGGTCCCGCAGGAAGCCTAGAGAGAATCCACAGGAAAATATTGTGGGGCTGAATGGCCAGGGCCAGGGGGGCTTTCAAAGAAGGGGGCTGGGAGAACTTCAGGGAAGAGGCGAGGCCCACCCTCAGCCAGGATGGCAAAATGGAGCCTCCATGCGAAGAGGTAGTGTACCTCTGACTACCAGATTGCTGGGGACAGAAAACTAGAGAGCTGGGAACGTGAAGGCTAATTTTTGGGAAGGCTGCTCACAGGTATCTGGGCGGCCATTTTGGGAAATGGGATGCCGAACCTGATGGGCACACCTGGATTACGAAAGGGCTGTGGTGGAGTTTCTGCTCAGATTGCCGAAGGTCCCAAGTTTCACCCCCGGCAGCATCTCCACTTAAAGGGACCAGGCAGAGGGTGATGGAGAAGACCTCTGTTTCTCAGGGGTCTGCAACCTGTGGCTCTCCCGATGTTCGTGGACTACAATTCCTATCAGCCCCTGCCAGCATGGCCAATTGTAGTCCACGAACATCCAATTGTAGTCCATGAACATCTGGAGAGCCGCAGGTTGCAGACCCCTGCCCCAACCCAAACTCCAGCCTCCCCTCCCCAAATGTCCAAGGCGGAGTGGGCCACCCTAGATCCGACATGTCCGGTCTGGCAACTCAGGTCTAGCAAAAGGTATCCCAACTTGCAAAGGACCTGGGAGTAGGGGGAGGGCCCTTACCAGACAGGGGGGGTCCCAGCAACCCCCCGACACTCATCATCATCAGGCAGAGTCCAGTGGCGTTCACGACACGGGTGACACCAACTAACTCCGGCAAGACTCCGAAGGCCACGGTGGCGAAACTCCCCGCGCTGACGCCGTACAGCAGAGCCAGGAGCAGCGAGTCCACGTAGGAGGAGGCGAGAGGGAGGAGGAGGAGGCTGCAGCCGGTGAGGGAGTTCAGCAACACCAGGAGACGAGCCGGCCGGATGAGGCGACGGTCCGCGAAGCAACCCGCCAGCAGGCGGGCCAGGGCATCAGACAGAGCGGCAACGGACACCAGCATGGCAGCTTTGTAGGGGTCTAGGCCCAGCGCCCGCCCGTAAGGCTCCAGGTGCACGTAAGGGGTGAAATATCCGGCTGCCAGCAGGGCGGTGCCCAAAGAAAAGGCCACAAACCCTCGCTGGGTGAACAGAACCCAGTCAAAAAAGGACCCCGACTCCAGCCGGTCCCCCTGCAAGACCAGGGGGCGCAGGAGGGCCCCGCAGACCACCAGGTGGAGGGTCAGAGCAGAGGTCACCAGCAAGGCCCCCCGCCAGGCGAGGGACTCGGCCAGAAGGCGCAGGAGTGGGGAAAGGACGAAGGAGGAGAGCCCGTTGCCTGTCAGGGCGAGGCCCATGGCCACGGAGCGCCGGGAGGAGAAGTAGCGGGCGAGGGTGCCCATCACGGGGGCGAAGGCCAAGGCCCAGCCGAGACCTGCAGGGAGACAGAAGAGGGAGAGGGCGTGGCGGGGGGGAACGCAGAAGCCAGCCCAGCACCAAAGGCAGGGCGCATATCTATAAAAAATAGCGCCCAGGGCAAGGAGTAGAAATCCCGCCCCCCATGCCAGTGAAATCCCGCCCCCTGCGTCCTCCCTCCTGCCCCTTTCCTGCCCCGTGCCCCCCACCTCTCCCCAGAGGCTTGTCCAGTGGTGGGATCCAAAAATTTTAGTAACAGGTTCCCATGGTGGTGGGATTCAAACTGTGGCGTAGCGCCAATGGGGCTGGGCGGGGCACGACGGGGGAATGGCCGGGCTTTCCGGGGTGGGGCATTCCTGGGCGGGGCTGTGGCAAGGACGCAGCCGCTGCGCCGGTCCTTGGGTGGGAAACGAATGCACGCAGGCGCAGGCTGCCACGCACGGCTGTTCACCTCCTGCTAGACTGTTTCAAGTTCTGCACGGTACTGCTGAGAGGAGGGGCGTATCGAAGGCAAAAATCACGTGGCAAAATCACCCATTAGTAACCCCCTCTCGGCACACACAAATAATTAGTAACCTACTCTTGGGAACCTGTGAGAACCTGCTGGATCCCACCTCTGGGCTTGTCTGTGTGAGCAGTGCAGAGTTTCTCTTGGAAGAGCAGCCCCCCCTCCATTCGCTTTGGTTTTTTTTCTGCCCCCCCTTAACTAAATGGCTGCGATCCGGGGCTATTTGACCCCTATATGTCCCCCTGGGCGGTACGCCCCTGGCCAAAGGAGCTCCAGCATTGTCTGGTGTCAATGGTGCTGAAAACGTTGGCGCCTCTATCAGAGGGGCAGCCACGGGCTTCGTGTGGACCCCTGGGATTATGGCGGATACATCGCCCAAGAGGACCCTGATGGGTCTGTGCATCTCCCAACTGGGCAGGAGACCCCCCCAATGGCACAAAAGCCACCCCAGTCAGAGCCAGGCAAAGTCGATCTCCCCTACAGTGCCCTGGATTGCCCAGGCTGACTGGATCTCATTAGATCTCCAAAGCTAAGCGGTCAACCCTAATTAGAACTCAGGCGGGAGGCCGCCAAGGAAGATCCAGGGTCGCTATGGAGGCAGGTGTTCCGTTCCACGTTGTCCTGTTTTCAGGGAGCGGGAGGGAGGGCGGAAGGGTTGGCACCAGAGGTGGGATCCAGCAGGTGCTCACAGGTTCCCTAGAGTAGGTTACTCATTATTTGTGTGTGCCGAGAGGGGGTTACTAATTGGCGATTTTGCAACGTGATTTTTGCCTTAGTTACGCCCCCCTCTCTGCAGTAGTGCGCAGAACTGGAAGCAGTCTAGCAGGAGGTGCACCAGCGTGCGTGGCAGCCTGCGCCTGCGTGCATTCGTTTCCCACCCAAGGACCAGCGCAGCGGCTGTGTTCTTGCCACAGCCCCGCCCAGGAATGCCCCACCCCCGGAATGCCCGGCCATGCCCCTGTCGTGCCCCGCCCAGCCCCATTGGCGCTACGCCACAGTTTGAGTCCCACCACCAGGGGAACCCGTTACTAAAATGTTTGGATCCCACCACTGGTTGGCACCTGAACTCACCTGTCAGAAACCCCAAGGTGAGGTATAACTGCAGCAGGCTTGTGCTGAAGGAGGCCCAGAGGAGGCCCAGGCAGGAGAGCAAGCCGCCAGACACCACCACTGGCCGGGCTCCGTAGCGCTTGCTGGCCGCTGTTCCAAGGGGACCTGGGACAAACCGGGACGGGAGGCAGTGGGAGTTAATCTGAGAAACTGGAGTGAAAGAAATGGCAGCAAAGACACAACGGTGGGGGTGGGCTGTCTTCACCCACAGAGATGACCCCAGCGGATTCCAGCAGATGGACAAACGACAGCCCAGCTGGACAGCCTCGAGGGGCCCCACGGCGGCGACACTCACTGGCAAACTGCTGTGTGGCCAGGGCCAGGGCTGTGACCCAGGAAACCTGAGAGGCGCTGGCATCGAAGGCTTCCACCAGGTCTTCGAAGAGGATGCCGAGGCAGCGCAGGACACCGTAGGTGAGGGAATTTGCCAGGAAGCCGGACACGACCACCAGCCAGCCCCAGCCGCCGTCGGGAGGGAGCTCATCCGGAGGTAATGACATCACCAGGTGGGGCGCTGGGACAAGCTAGCGAGCAGAAGACACAAATGAGTTACAGCAGCTGACGCCAGAGCCAAATTTGCTTTTAGAAGAAGAAGAAGAGTTTTGGTTTATATCCCCCCTTTCTCTCCTGCAGGAGACTCAAAGGGGCTGACAATCTCCTTGCCCGTCCCCCCTCACAACCCCCCTCACAACAAACACCCTGTGAGGTAGGTGGGGCTGAGAGAGCTCCCAGAAGCTGTGACTAGCCCAAGGTCACCCAGCTGGCGTGTGTGGGAATGCACAGGCTAATCTGAATTCCCCAGATGAGCCTCCACAGCTCAGGCGGCAGAGTGGGGAATCAAACCCGGTTCCTCCAGATTAGATACACGAGCTCTTAACCTCCAAGGCAACTGCTGCTCCTAGTCCCCCCCCCCCCCCCCATGAAACTTTTTGAGTTGGGCGTTCATCCTCCTCCACCTTCCCAGTTAGTCAGACCGGCTAAAAAAGCACACCTGGGTGACAGCGCCATCTACAGTCCCACTTGGGAATAACATGCGGAATATGTGAGCCCTGTCTAGGAACGCCTCTCCACAAGACTGGGCAAAGCCCAAAAATGCCAGTTTGGGCTGGGGTGGTGGTGGTGGTTTTCTTGGGATAGGCGGGTAGAAAAAGCTGTATCAAGCCTGAGCTTTCAGAGGCAGACCTGTCCTGCAGGGAGCAGAAATGCACTGTGGACCACATCCAGAGGTGAGATCCAGCAGGTTCTCACCAGTTCCCGAGAGTGGGTGACTAATTATTTGTGTGTGCCGAGAGCGGGTTACTAATTGGGTCCACTTTTCCGCCTCCACGCCCTCGCCTCCCCGAGAGGCATCCTGCCTTTGAACGTGAAAGTTCCATATAGCAATTGCGACTAATAATGTAACTCCCTGAACTGGGTGAATCCCTTCCACGTACTGCAATTCATGGATTCTCAGCCTTTCGTACCTTTTATCTCACCTGTCTCTATCAAAGAACCTGTGTGTTTCACCATTGCTGTGTGCAGATTTGTGAGTTGGGGCATTTTCTATAATGTGATGATGATTTAGAAATGACCTGGTGCAAAAAAATGGGGGGGGGTCGTGGTGGGGTGGCTGCCCATGGGGGGGCATCCAACAGGTTTTGCCCAGGGCTCAGGTTTGCCTAGGTACGCCTCTGCCCCCTTTGCTGAGGGGGGGCTGGCAAGTGAACCTGTTACTAAAAATTTTGGATCCCACCACTGACCACCTCCCCCTCCCACTGAACCATAAGCCCCCTTTCAAGGTTCCCTCCCTGGGCCCTCACTATGGCCAGAATAATTAAGAACATAAGAACAAGCCAGCTGGATCAGACCAGAGTCCATCTAGTCCAGCTCTCTGCTATTCGCAGTGGCCCACCAGGTGCCTTTGGGAGCTCACATGCAGGAGGTGAAAGCAATGGCCTTAAGAACATAAGAAAGAGCCTGCTGGATCAGACCAGAGTCCATCTAGTCCAGCTCTCTGCTACTCGCAGTGGCCCACCAGGTGCCTTTGGGAGCTCACAATTGGAAGCCCGTAGATCCCTGAACCTTACGCAGTACACACACACACACACACGCAATCATAAAGGGCATTCTTTACCCAACCCCCACCCAGAACTGTTGTTCAACAGAGAAATTACTTAACTTAATCCTGAATCAAAGGGGACAATTTAGAACCGGTTGGGGCAGTCGTAGGTCTTCGCAACCCAACCCACCTGGGAAATCTCTCTTGTTGTGGTGGTTGGGGGAGAGGTTAGGGAAATATTGAGAAAATAGCAAGCTTGAAGGCAAAGGGGAAAAGGCAGGGGACGGGGGCTTTAACATTTCATATCAGCTGCAGCAGATGACAAAGTTGTTCTGTTTGGGGGGTGGGGGAGGCAGAATTATAGAGAGAGCCAGCCAAGGACGGCAGCTCCACTAACTGGCAGGGGCGGCAGGTCCCAGAGGAATCCCCCACCCGACCCCCCAGCCCATTTATGTCAAGCCCAGACTCCTACACTCTCTTCGGAGAAGAAAGATAAAAAGGAACCCTACTCCAGCCTGGGACCAGAGGCCACAAGAGGCACGCTTCACATGTAAGCACCCCCATCCTCAACACAACTCTGACTGGGGGAGGGGGCAGGTCTACTCGACCCCCTCCCACCCCCTCAGCCCAGAGAACTCAGAACTCTTGCAAACAGCCCCCTTTACCTGCCCCTTCAACAATGTGAGCCTTTGGGGATGCCGCTGGAGGGATTTCTCTGACGCCAGGGAAGAGCAGAGCGGCACTTAGTGTGGCACCAAACGGGCAGGAGAGAAACCAGAACCAATCCCCGCCCAACTGGCAAGCCGGGCACCTTTTGTCCCCAGGAGGAGGAGGAGGGTCTTTTGACACCTGCCGCGACAGACAGAAATTCAGCAGGTGCCTCCCATGCCAAAAGACAAACCCCACCCTGGTCAGATCTCCACCTGCGGCTTCACTTGGCACACTACCTGTATTGATTAACAAACCCTGTTCAAAGGAGAGCCATAATGCTCGCCAGGTTTAATGTTATGCCTTCTGCCTTGTTACATGGCAGATTTAATAAGCAAGAAAAGGCTAAAAGATTGTGCCCGTGTAACGGTGGCTCAGTTGAATCTCTGGCCCACCGATTACTACACTGTCTCAGATTCAAGGAAATCAGATCCAAGGATGTGAATCTCACTCCTTTACATTTACCCTATCTCCCCGGTTTAATTAGATTACACTACTCGTTGGACAACCCTGATCCTTCTCTCTGTATGATAGAGGCAGACTTTCTCCTGGAAATTACTAAACGCCAGTAGATTTCCTTCGACCTAACATTTATGTCCTGTATTCTATATGCTTTTTAATCCGTTTTTTATTATTGTTGTACTGTTGTCTATGCCAATAAAGGCTTGCTTCTGACCACTTAACAATGCTATAAGAAATGGGTATGTGTGTTGGGTGGGGACGCTGTCTCCTGAGTTGTGATGTGCCTACAGGAGGGTCAACCGCTGCCATTTGGGAAATCAGACATCAGCTCTGTGGAGCATGTGCAGAGCATTCCCTTTGCAAGGCAACGAGAACTGGCGCAGTTGATGAAAAAATGTGAGATTTGATCAGCAAAGAGGCACATTCGACTGCTGACTCTGTCAATGAATTCACACGAGCAGTTTGGCGCAATCACTCTTGATTTGCTTCACTTATGCCCGGCCTTTCCCCCCAAAGCAAACTGTATTGTGGCGCAGGAGGTTAAGAGCTCGTGTATCTAATCTGGAGGAACTGGGTTTGATTCCCCGCTCTGCCGCCTGAGCTGTGGAGGCTTCTCTGGGGAATTCAGATTAGCCTGGGCACTCCCACACACGGCAGCTGGGTGACCTTGGGCTAGTCACAGCTTCTCGGAGCTCTCTCAGCCCCACTTACCTCAAAGGGTGTTTGTTGTGAGGGGGGGAGGAGATTGTCAGCCCCTTTGAGTCTCCTGCAGGAAAGAAAGGGGGGATATAAATCCAAACTCCTCCTCCTCCTCCATTTTATCCACGCAAGAACCCTGGAAGATAGGCTAGGCCAAGACTGCACACTTAACCCAAGGTCAGCAAGGAAGCCTTCCACTGCAAAGCAAGGACTCGAATCCGGGTCTTCCAGATCCTAGTACATCGCAGTAACCACTATGCCAAACTGACCAACAGTCTCCAATTGTCTAACCTACCTTGCAGGGGTGGTGTGATCATAACAATAGGGAAAGTATCTCCTGCATTGCAGGGGGTTGGACTTGATGGCCCTTGTGGTCTCTTCAAACTCTATGATTCTATGTCCCCCACTATAAAAAGAGGCAGAACATAAGAACATAAGAACTAGCCTGCTGGATCAGACCAGAGTCCATCTAGTCCAGCACTCTGCTACTTGCAGTGGCCCACCAGGTGCCTTTGGGAGCTCACATGCAGGATGTGAAAGCAATGGCCTTAAGAACATAAGAAAGAGCCTGCTGGATCAGACCAGAGTCCATCTAGTCCAGCCAGGGGTGTACCTAGGCAAACTGGCGACCGGGGACAAAACCTGCGTTTGGTGCCCCCCTCCCCAACATGACCAAACAATGATTTTTTGTACCAGCTCACAAAACACCTCCCACTCCCAGCAAAACATACATGGCTCTCTCCCCACCAACTCTTTTCCTAATTTCCTAATCACAACAACCCTATGAGGTAGGTTGTTAGCCTGAGAAACAACTCCAAGCCAGTGCAAGTGGGTATTAAGCATGTAAATCTCTCACAAATCACCCCCAGCAAAACATTTACCAAACAAATGTCAGCATCATCTCTCACAAAACACCTCCAGTGGAATCCACTTTCAATGGTGTTTAAACTAGGGAGCTCAGATTCTTCTTTTAAATCTACCTTAAAGGGAGAATCTGGGGTCCCCGGTTAAAACAAAATGGAAAGTGATGCTGTTTGGGGGTGAATTCTCTCCCACCCTGAAACAGCATCACTTTTGAGGGTTGGAGATTCAGATGAAACAAATAGCAGATTCAGCTGGAATCTGGGCAAATTTGGGCACATTCGGACAAAAATTGTCCGATTATGTCCTGCCCTGAACAAATGCGAATGTCCTGAACAAATGCGAATGCAAGGTATTTGGGGTT
>NW_025950736.1:0-13134 GCF_021028975.2 Sphaerodactylus townsendi
GGGAGCTGACCATTTCCCCCATCTGGAAGGAAAGAGAGAGGGGGGAGGTGAGGGGACAGCTGAGGATAGAGGGGGGGCACAGTGGGGAGGGGGCCCCTGCCTGGCTCCCAGAGTCTCTCGTGTGCCCACACACACACCAGTGCTTTGGGGGGGGGCACACTTCAGCATTGTTCACCATGTGTGACTCGGGGGCATAGCAGGAGGGGTACAAGGAAATGAAGTCGCAGAGGCGAGGCTTGGGGGGGGGGACTTGGCTCGGGGGGGGGGGGGGCTGGAGGATTCCAGATGGGGAACGCCAGACTTCGACAGAAGGAGTTTCTCTAACAGAGACAGGGTTTCCTTTGAGCACTTTCTGGCAAATAAGGGGTTTGGCAAACAAAGGAACACTTTCCAGTGACTGGGGGGGGCGCTGAGGTAGCCACACACACACACCCCGAGAAGCTCTCCCTGAGCAACACCCCCTCGGTCCCCCGCAAGCAAGGTTCTCACATGCCGCTCTGTGACTCCACAGTGTGACCTTGGTTCTTGCCCTTGTGGTCCCCCTCCGTGCAGTGTAGACGGACCCCGTTCAACGCGGTGTCATCCTTGAACAGGCCCTGATAGGGTTCCACCTGAGAAGGAAGGAAACAGGTTGGGCAGGGACCAGGTGGCAAGGAATGGTCAAGCCGGGGGGCCCCCTCCGCAGGTTACCTTGATGCTGAAGCCTGTGGCGGAGGTCCCTTCCGGGCACATTTCCTTCCAGGCCCAAGCGCCCCGGGAGCCACCGTTGGACACCTTAATCTCAGAGCGGTTTTCCGGGGGGCCCTTTTTCTCCGCCAGAGCTCTGGAGAGCACAAACACCAAGGCCACGACACCTCCGACCCACGCCATTCCTCCGGCCGAGTTACGTGGTGCCCACCCGGGCACAGCAGGCTGGCGGGTTTTATGCCCTGCACACCCCGCCTTATCCCACAGGGATTGGCCTCCTGCGGGGGCGGGGGGGGCAGTGGAGGCCCCCTCCTGGGTTGCCACACCTGAAGGGCCCGTTCAGCCAGTCGGGATTAGCCAAGGGGAAACAAAAGGACAGCCTGCAACCCAAGGCTCTGCCAGGAAGGAAAATGTTCTGGCATCCAAGTCAGCCCGGGTGTTCCTTCTGCATGCCCCATCCCAGAGGGAAGCTGGAGCGGGGTGGGGGGCTGTTACCGAAGAAGCCCAGAGGATCATGCAGAGGTCACCTGCTTTGCCTTTGGAGAGGTTTGTGGCTACCCAGCAGTGGGCAAAAAGCACTCTGTGCAGGCTCAAGGGATCTGTCTTCCCCATCATGCCTTCACAGGCTTCCAGCGTGTCGCTCTGTGATCGTGCGTCAGCTTTCTAACCGGTAATGGAGGATCTTGTGAAATCCCAGAGGCTACGGAAGGAGGCTCTTTCACGGCTTCACTTTATGCACGATATGTATCTCAGTCACCAGAAGATGCAGAAAAAGTCCCTTGCCCGAAAGAGCCGCGCCAAGCCGGAAGCACCGCTGGGGCCATCTCTGTCCAAAAGTCCAAAGATGGCCCGATAAGCAGACGTGTGCTGAGGCCTCAGATGTTGCCAGGGAGAATTCAGCGGCGTCCAGCCACCCCGGCGTCTGCAGCGGCTAAGAAAAGCGGTGTCTTCAGTTAAGCCCCGCCAGATGCAGTGAAAGCAACCCATACATTGTCTCGTCGAAGGCTTTCACGGCCGGAATCACTAGGGTGTTGTGGGTTTTCTGGGTTGTATGGCCGTGTTCCGGTAGCATTTTCTCCTCTGATGTTTCGCCTGCATCTGAGGCTGCCATCTTCATGAAGAATCCAGCCACAGGTGCAGGCAAAACGTCAGGAGAAAATGCTACTGGAACACGGCCATACAACCCGGCCATCACACACGGCCATCACAATATTAGAACCAGGGGGCATTCATTGAAAATGCTGGGGGGAAGAATTAGGACTAATAAAAGGAAACACCTCTTCACGCAACGTGTGATGGGTGTTTGGAATATGCTGCCACAGGAGGTGGTGACGGCCACTCACCTGGATAGCTTTAAAAGGGGCTTGGACAGATTTATGGAGGAGAAGTCGATCTGTGGCTACCAATTTTGATCCTCCTTGATCTGAGGTTGCAAATGCCTTAACAGTCCAGGTGCTCTGGAGCAACAGCCGCAGAAGGCCCTTGCTTTCACCTCCTGCATGTGAGTTCCCAAAGGCACCTGGTGGGCCACTGCGAGTAGCAGAGAGCTGGACTAGATGGACTCTGGTCTGATCCAGCAGGCTAGTTCTTATGTTCTTATGTTCTTAACCCGGAAAACCCACCACACACTAACCCATACATTCCTCACTGGAATTTGTCCCTGCTAATATTTTGAAGAATCCGATCGTCTGGAAAGTTCGGTCATCGTGAGTGTCTCTTGCCTTTGCCACTGTAATACCTGCCCCCCCACCGCCCACCCCACTGTGTATTCCTGGTCTCTCCGCAGCCCCTCACACCCACGCACACCCTCCTCGCCATCTGCTCTGTGGTGCTCTCTGGACCTGAGCTGTTTGCCTTCCGTGGGGGCAAAGGCCAGTCAATAGTGCTGCTGATAGTGAACCTGCTTCGTTCCCTGGCACGGAGCTCAGTCGCCGCCACCCCCCCCCCCCCCGGGAAATAACACCACATTAAGCCTCTGTTGTTGATGGGACTCGGAGAGCGTCCAAGTGTGTGTGTGGGGGGGGGAGTCACGGGCCAGTTCTGCCAAAAGTGGGAAATGGTGCCACTGCCACCTGGCTAAAATGCCTCCTGATACTGAATTACGGAACCTGGAGAAAATCCGTGATTGCCACCCCTCCCTTCACTCCCTGCCAATTAAAACACAGCGGGGGTGGGGGTGGGGGGTGGGCAGAATGGCACAAAGACCTGCACAGCCTTGTCATGTGACCAGGAAAATGGGCCCCCACGCCTGGCTGGCCATTGCGCCCTCTGCTCTTCCAGCCCTGCAAGTACGACAGAGCACGGAACAAAAAGCACTCTGAACATGCTCGTAGGCACCCTTCCGTTTTGTTCATGTGACCTAAAAGAGAAACGTGGCACTGAATGCTGGCCAGGACCGAGGCTCAGGCGCTCGCGGGTCCCTTTGGCCTCCCGTGACAAGCCCCACGCCTTCTGTACGAGGCCGAGGGCCACGGTGTGGGGCAGGCAGGGCGCCCCTCCCCTTGGCTCGGCGTTCCTGCTGCCTCGCCCAGCCTGGCCTTATCTCCCCGCCAGACAGGGACAGGGTCGGGGAGCAAAGTCTGGGCTGGGCTCATCCGGAGAGAGAAGCGCCAGGGGACCAGGTATGGGGATTCCGGCCCGGGCCTCCCCCCAGCTGTGTCGCCTGCTTCTCCCGGGGGGGATCATCCTCCTCATCCTCCTCTACCTGGCCAGCTCGCACCTTCGTAAGTCATGGGGCTGGGGGAGGTGGGGGGGGCCCTCATTCAAGCCCCCAAACCCACCACTGGCTCCACCCCAGAAACCTCCAGGAGTCTGAAGTTGGCAACCCAAGTGGGGAAGGGAGCAAAAATGCAGGCCCCGCAGCTGCTGCTCCCACCACCCACCACCCACCCGGGCCGCCCACTCAGTCTCGCTCGCCCAGCTGGCGCCAGGGCTGCCCCTGACGTCGCCACTGAGGGGAGCTCTGCCCAGGCCCCCCGCTGGGAGGGGCGAGTATCCTGTGCCATCCCAGCTTGCCTCTGTTGTGGGCTGGGCTTCTGAATGCCAGTCTGCGCTGGCCGTTGTGCCCTCCAACAAGTGTGCATGGGGGGAGAGGAGGGTGCCTCCGCGGCCTTGCCATGTGACTCTGACCCGACACCTCCCTGTTCCACAGCAGAGCTGCCCCACTCAACCTGTCTTTGGGGGGGACGCCCCTGCCGCTGGCTGGGAGACCCGGCGGCTGATGAAGGAGAGAGCGGGCAGGTAAGCACCCAGGTGAAAAGGGACCAGGAAGGCCGGCCCCCTGCTGCACGCACCCGTGCCTGCAATGCTGGAAAATGTTTGCACCCCCTTTTCGGATCCTCTGGGGGGGGTCACTTTTGCATCCATGGAAACCCTGAGTCTTGGAGGCTGATGTGCTGATCTGCAAGACCCTCTGGTCCTTCTTGGCCCCTCCCTCGTGGTCTCCCTGCCCAAGAGTGTGCCCGGTGGTGCCCAGGCAGCTCTCGGAGTTGGCAGCCTTTTCTGCTAGCTGTTTATTCTCCTTCGAGCCCAGCATATGGGATATGGGACATCGAAGCCCCGAGTGAAGAGCCATTGGAGGGGTGCTGGGCCCACACGACCCTCGTGACCCCCCCCCCCCCGGGGCCATCCTCTGCCCTCCTCTCCGCGTGACTCTCTGCTTCTTCTCCCCGTGCAGGCGGCCCCTCCTCTGTCTCAGCCCGGGCAGACCCCAGGCCAACCCCCCTTGCAGACGGCGCACCCACCTTGCCAGCAGGGCCCGCACTTCCACATCCGGTGCCTGCGGGGGGCCTTTGCGGCCAGCGTCACCCCCAGCGGGGAGGTCCTCCTCGGGGAATATCTCAGGGGCTGGAAGGAGCTGGCCAAGTGAGTATGGGACCCCCACCTGGAAAGCCACCATGGAGTGGTTGGAGCCGAGGTCTGCAACCTGCGGCTCTCCAGATGTTCATGGACTACAAACCCCATCAGCCCTTGCCAGCATGGCCAATTGGCTATGCTGGCAGGGGCTGATGGGAATTGTAGTCCATGAACATCTGGAGAGCCGCAGGTTGCAGACCCCTGGGTTAGAGTTTCGAACAAGGAACTGGGAGACCCAGGTTCGAATTCGCACTCAGCCATGGAAGTTGACTGGGTAGCTTTGGGCCTGTCACAAACACACAGGCCTCAGCCCAGCCTACCTCTCAGGGCTGTTGTGAGGATAAAAAGGAGGATATGGGAATGATGTCAAGCACCTTGAATCTGCATGGAGGGAGGGGGGCAAAAGTGGAGTAAATGAATGCATTAATTGGCACGGTGGGGGTGGGAAGAGACCGTGGCAGAGATCTCTGCGCAGCACTCTGCATTCCTGGGAGATTCGGACCAGCAAAGGTGGTCGGGGGCTGTGGGGTGGGCAGAGGGGGTCACATCCGAGGCAGAGGGGTGTATAACCTTCGCCCCCTCCACAGTCTGTCCACACCAGGACTTATCAGTCGCCCCTTCCCTAGGCCCTCTGGGAGATTTTTGCCCAACAAACAGCACATTTGCTACCACATCTGGAGCTGTGTTCTGTGTTGACCTTCATTTGCTGACAAGGGGTGGGACCCCTCCCCCCAGCTATAGAGTTGCCGCTCCAGAGACTAGAACACGGAGTAATGCATTCAAGGTGCAGGAAAAGAGATTCTATCTAAACATTAGGAAGAACTTCCTGATTGACAGGGCTGTTTGGCAGTGGAATACACTTCCGCGGAGGGTGGTGGGCTCCCCTTCTTTGGAGAGGCTGGACGGTCATCTGCCAAGGGTGCTTCTTGCATGGCAGGGGGTTGGAATTCAGATTAGCCTGGGCACTCCCACACACGCCAGCTGGGTGACCTTGGGCTAGTCACAGCTTCTCGGAGCTCTCTCAGCCCCACCTACCTGACAGGGTGTTTGTTGTGAGGGAGGAAGGGCAAGGAGATTGTAAACCCCTTTGAGTCTCCTGCAGGAGAAAAAGGGGGGGATATAAATCCAAACTCCTCCTCCTCCTCCTCCTCCTCCTCCTCCTCTTCTTCTTCTTCTTCTTCTTCTTCTTCTTCTTCTTCTTCTTCTTCTTCTTCTTCTTCTTCTTCTTCTTCTTCTTCTTCTTCTTCTTCTTCCAGGTTCATAGACTCTCTGGGCACGGCCTTTGGGCTGGTCTCTCGGGAGACGTGGCAGAAAATCACCATCATGCAAGACTACCACTCCGGGCAGCACGGGGCTCACTACCACTCCCTGCAGTCCATGGTGACTTTTGAGCTGGCAAACGGCCTGGTGGACTTCCACGCTCTGTCATCCACCCGGCCCCCGTCTGGCTGCCGGACGTTGCTGCGCCTCCACCGCGCCCTCAGGTGGCTGGAGCTGTTCCTGTACAAGCTGGGAACCACCGAGGGCGTGCCTCCCTCCCAGCTATGCGCCAGTGCCTACCAGGAGGCCCTGGCCCCGTACCACAGCTGGTGGGTGCGGCAGGCAAGCGCCTTGGCCTTTGTGGCCATGCCCTCCCGGCAGGAGCTCTACGGCATCCTTTGCGAGCAGGAGCAGCGCGTGTGCCCCACCCTCCTGGCCACGGTGCGTGTCATCAGTCAAGTGTACAACAGCACCCAGGAGGTGTACTCTGCCCAAAATATGTTGGGTCTCCCATGAAGCCTGGATGCCGGGAGCTGCGCAAGGGGGCACAGTGTTCTGACCCAAAGAGGCGCCAGAGGGGAAGAGCGATCCACTCCCTGGCGGCTTGGAGAGGCAAGGAGGGCTGTTGTCAAAGGACTGCAGGGAGCCGTTTTGACCTCTTCCCAGACCCAGATGCCAGCAGAGCCCCGGAGAACAGATACCCCCACCCCAAGGAACAGGAACATACAAGCAAAGGAAATGAGAATGCAGGAAACAGCTGGGGAGGGGTATTGTTTATTTATTTATTTATTGAAGCAAACTTATATGCCGCTCTCCCCCATAGGGCTCAGAGCAGCTTGCATTAAAGATTAAAACAAAATAATACATTAATAAAATACATTCAAATACAGATTAAAATAAATACAGTGCCATGCTTTGGAAGTTTGTTCCAGGATTCCCACCTTGTTTTCTTCCTCACACAAAGTCCATGCTTGAAAGATTCCTGGCACTCTCTGCCCTCGCTCCTCCTCCCCCTCTCGTGAAATCATCCCTTTACAGCAGTGGCGTAGGAGCAGCAGTGGCGTAGGAGGTTAAGAGCTTGTGTATCTAATCTGGAGGAACCAGGTTTGATTCCCAGCTCTGCCGCCTGAGCTGTGGAGGCTTATCTGGGGAATTCAGATTAGCCTGTGCACTCCCACACACGCCAGCTGGGTGACCTTGGGCTAGTCACAGCTTCTCGGAGCTCTCTCAGCCCCACCCACCTGCAGAGTCGTTTGTTGTGAGGGGGGGGGGGGGGCAAGGAAGCCAATCCCAGCCCCTTTGAGTCTCCTGCAGGAGAGAAAGGGGGGATAGAAATCCAAACTCTTCTTCTTCTTCTTACAAGGATTTCCTTTCACATTTCCAAAGAAGAGGGTTATGAGTGATTCAGCAGTGGAATTACCTGCCTTGGGAGGTACTAGGTAGTGACACACACACACACCCCGCCAGCAGTCTTCAAACAGTGTTAGATGAACACTTGCCTGGGATGCTGTAGGTGGATCCTGCCCTCAGCAGGGTGTTGGACTAGATGGTCTCTATGGCCCCTTATGATTCTATGATTCATCTTGGAATAATTGAGGTTATTTGTTTACATTGTTCACAGTCCTTCCTCTTCTCCACTGAGACCCCTCAAGGCAAACCGCAGACTGTAAACCAGTACAGTCACAAGAATGGGACATCCATAAGCAATGTAATAGGACTAGGACTGTGAATGAAAACCAAGTAAAAATCTGGATCAAGCTGAAACAAAGCTACTGGTATTGACAAGCTGGAACGGGTCCAGAGGAGGGCAACCAAAATGGTAAAAGGACTGGAATCCATGCCCTACAAGGAGAGACTTAGGGAATTGGGCATGTTTAGTTTGGTGAAGAGACATGATAGCCATGTTTAGATATTTGAAGGGATGTCATGCTGGTGAGGGAGCAAGCTTGTTTTCTGCTGCCACAGAGACTAGGACCAGGAGTCATGGGTTCAAGGTGCAGGAAAAGAGATTCCACCTAAACATCAGGAAAAACTTCCTGACAGTAAGGACTGTTGGACAGTGGAATGCGCTGCCTCGGAGTGTGGTGGAGTCTCCTTCTTTGGAGGTTTGTAAAGAGAGGCTGGATGGTGTGCTTTGGACGCTGTGTCTTTGCAGTGCCTTGTGTGTATATCAGGAGTGCCTTGATTGTGTGTGTCCTGCATGGCAGGGTGCCTTGGATTGTGTGGTCCCTGCGTAATGGGAGGTGCAGCAATTGTGTATGTCTGCATGTCAGGGGTGCCCCTTTGGATTGTGCGTGTGTTTCCATGGCAGGGTGCCTTTTGTGTGTCCATGCATGGCTGGGGTGCTTTGATTGTGAGTCCCTGCATGGCTGGGGTGCTTTGATTGTGAGTCCCTGCATGTCAGGAGTGCCTTGATTGTGTGTGTCTGCATGTCAGGGGTGCTTTGATTGTGTGTCCATGCATGGCAGGAGTGCCTTGATTGTGTGTCCCTGCATGGCAGGGGTGCCTTGATTGTGTGTCCCTGCATGTCAGGAGTGCCTTGATTGTGTGTGTCTGCATGTCAGGGGTGCTTTGATTGTGTGTCCATGCATGGCAGGGGTGCTTTGATTGTGTGTCCCTGCATGGCTGGGGTGCCTTGATTGTGTGTCCCTGCATGTCAGGAGTGCCTTGATTGTGTGTCCCTGCATGTCAGGAGTGCCTTGATTGTGTGTGTCTGCATGTCAGGGGTGCTTTGATTGTGTGTCCCTGGATGTCAGGAGTGCCTTGATTGTGTGTCCCTGCATGTCAGGAGTGCCTTGATTGTGTGTGAGTTCGTAATGTCAGGGTGCCCTTGATTGTGTGTCCATGTACGGCGTTTTGATTGTGTGTCCCTGCATGTCAGGAGTGCCTTGATTGTGTGTCCCTGCATGTCAGGAGTGCCTTGATTGTGTAAAATCTGCATGTCAAAGCTGGATTGTGTCCCTCGCATGTGGGAGTGCCTTGGTGTGTGTCCCTGCATGTCAGGAGTGCCTTGATTGTGTGTCCCTGCATGTCAGGAGTGCCTTGATTGTGTGTCCCTGCATGTCAGGAGTGCCTTGATTGTGTGTGTCTGCATGTCAGGGGTGCCTTGATTGTGTGTCCATGCATGGCAGGGGTGCTTTGATTGTGTGTCCCTGCATGTCAGGAGTGCCTTGATTGTGTGTCCCTGCATGGCCGAGTGCCTTTGATTGTGCGGGTTCATGTCAAAACAGCTGACAGGTCCAGCCGCCGTATGCCTCGGATTGTGTGTGTCCCTGCATGTCAGGAGTGCCTTGATTGTGTGTGTCTGCATGTCAGGGGTGCCTCGACTGCGGCCCGCCGGTAGTGCCTGGACAAAACCCCGCGAGTGCCTTTGATTGTGCGTCCCTGCATGTCAGGGAGTGCCTTGATTTCAGTAAAAGGCCCCGCCGCCTGCAAGCGATTGTGTGTCCCTGGATGTCAGGAGGCCTGATTGTGTGTCCCCGTACGTCGGCGCCTTTGATTGTGCGTCCCTGCACGCGTCAAAGCCTTTACTGTGCAAACGTTTACGGGTGCTTGAACAGTCCGACGCCGCAGAAAGCGTCTGTGCATGTCAGGGGTGCTTTGATTGTGTGTCCCTGCATGTCAGGAGTGCCTTGATTGTGTGTCCCTGCATGTCAGGGGTGCCTTGATTGTGTGTCCATGCATGGCAGGGGTGCTTTGATTGTGTGTCCCTGGATGTCAGGAGTGCCTTGATTGTGTGTCCCTGCATGGCTGGGGTGCTTTGATTGTGAGTCCCTGCATGGCAGGGGGTTGGACTGGATGGTCCGTGGGGGTCTCTTCCAACTCTGTGATGCTAAGTAGGGCCATGCAGGCTGTGGGGCGGCGCGCGCACTGGACAGGGCGGCCCCGCGTTCCCGGCTCCAACCTCTTCGGCCCCACCGAGCTCTTTCCCCCGCGACGCAGCTGGGCGGGGAGGAACAAGAATGTCCAGACCCAAAAAAATGACAATTAAAATGGCAACAGAAAGTTCTCGCTGGACGGCGCCGGCGCCGCTTGATGACGTCAATGAACGTCGCCGAGGAAAACCGCCCAAGCACCGCCACCTGCCGCTCTAGCCCGTCCACCTCGGTGGTTGGCGGAAGCCAGGGGGCGCCTCTCCGGCCTGCCCCGCCTCCTTCTGGCGCCGTAAAGCGCGGCTGCTGGCGCGGGGACTCCGCCTGCCGGACGATGCCTCGGCGCTTTTGCGACAGTGTCGTTCCACGGGCCAAGATGGCGGCGGCGGCACTGGCGATGCGGGGGGCGAGCCCCGACTGGACGCACCAAGCGGAGAGCACCGGGGTGAGCGGGGGGGGGGAGCGGGGCTCGGAGCCGGGCCTGGGCTGCCTCCTGGGTCGCCCTGACGACAGCCCTGTGGGGTGGGCCAGTCGCACTCGTGTTCGAAGCTGCATCCCTCTTCGGAGGAGGACGAGACCGGGCGGCGAGGAGGCGGTCCTGTGGCGGGCGGCCCCCTGCAGGCATCGCGGAGGCCACGGAGGGAGGGAAGGAGGGAGGGGCTGTCAGTGGGGGCTGAAGGGAACCTCTATGGCAGGGGGCTGCAACCGAAGGCTCTCCAGATATTCGTGGACTACAAATCCCATCAGCCCCTGTCAACAAATTGGCCATGCTGGCATGGGCTGATGGGATTTGTAGTCCATGAACATCTGGAGAGCCACAGGTTGCAGACCCCTGCTCTATGGCATAGGTGTCAAACTCGTACCCCCTCCAGATGTTATGGACTATAGTTCCCATCATCCCCTGCCAGCATCATGCTGATATATAATTACCAAAACTGGCCAAGGCTGGTCAGAAACGAAAATGGGATGATGGGAACTGTAGTCCATAATATCTGGAGGGCCATGAGTTTAACGCAGTCAACCGCTGGCCCCCAGCTCCGGGAGGCAGTATGAGGGGGAGGCCTCGCCCTCCGTGCCCAGTGACTGGCCCTCCCGAGCAGCTGGCTGGCCGCTGAGGGAGGCGGGGTTCTGGGCAAGGTGGACCCTCACAGGGCGGATCCAGCAGGGTGCTTCTGAGGCTCTTCGGAAGGGCTGGGGCGGCCGAGGGCAAATGTGTTCAAATGCAAGGCAGGCATTTTCTGGACAAGCCTTTATAGTTACAGGGTGAAGATGTGGCAGGAAAGGCACAAGAGGTGGGGTGGGGTGGGGTGGGGGAAAATGTCCCAGGATCCAGCTGAGTGGGGTGGGCGTGGGGATAGGCCAGAGCCCTTCAGTGCAGCTGGAGGCCTGCATCGAACAGACCCGCTAGTCAGCAGGATGTTCTTCCCTGTACTCTCTTACCTGACCCCTCCCTCTCTCCTCCTTTCCAGACCACCATCATGGCTGTGGAGTTTGATGGGGGGGTCGTCATCGGCGCTGACTCCAGGACCACCACAGGGTGAGAGGGCGATTTCACGTGGGGGTCTGCTGTGGCTGGGTACCAAAACTGGCCAAGGCTGGTCAGAAACGAAAACGATGTCTTTAGGATCAGAGCCATCGTTGGTTTCTGAGGTAGAGGAGGGGTAGGTCGGGTGCTGGAAGGACTGACAAGTGGAAGGAATGGCCGGAGCCAGGTTTTGTGGGACTGCAGGGCTTCTTGCAAAGATTTTAGGGAGACGGAAGTCATAGAAGGAAACAGCTCAGTTTGAGCCCAGCAGCACTTTGACCAAGCAGATTTTCAGGGTACAAACTTGCAAGTGCCAGCGCTCCCTTCATCAGATACAGGTTCTGTGCCAGTCTGGAGGTAGGAGGGGTGTTGAAGGCAAAGGATTCGGGATACAAAGTGTAATCGGCTTCCTTGGGAGTAGGGGAGAAATGCTGAGGGGCATCTGTGGAAGGCAGCGTTGACTTGAAAACTCCTGCCACAGAAATCTTGTTGGACTCTGAAGTGGTGCTGGACTCCAGTCTAGCTTTTCTACCACATCTGCCCTCTGAAACTATCGAGGTAAATAGTTGCCAGTAATCTAAAAGTAAACCACCTGCACGGATTGAGGCCAGTGCACCGAAACCTTCTCTTCAGGGGTTCCTGCGTGGGCCACTTAGTCGTAGAACACCTGCAACTGTCAGTTTTGGAGCTGCGAGAATATTATGGGATTCTTACTCAGCACATTAGTTGCCAGTAGTGTGATATAATTTCCGTTATGCAAGAGGGCTTTCCTCAGAGGTGGGATCTAGCAGGTTCTCACAGGTTCCCGAGAGTAGGTTACTAATTATTTGTGTGTGCCGAGAGCGGGCTACTAATTGGGGATTTTGCCACGTGATTTTTGCCTTCGTTACGCCCCTCCTCTCAGCAGTAGCGCGCAGAACTTGGAGCAGTCTAGCAGGAGGTGCACAGGTGTGCGTGGCAGCCTGCGCCTGCGTGCATTCGTTTCCCGCCCAAGGACCGGCACAGCAGCTGCGTCCTTGCCACAGCCCCTGGAATGCCCCGCCCTCAGAATGCCAGGCCACGCCCCCATCGTGCCCCACCCAGCTCCATTGGCACTACGTCACAGTTTGAATCCCACCACCATGGGAACCTGTTACTAAAATTTTTGGATCCCTCCACTGGCTTTCCTTTACTGACTCTTGGGTTAGCCTTCGACTCTGCACGTTGCCATGGGTTGGGTCAGTTCTTGTGAAGGGTTGCTGACCCCCGACCCCCTCATCAGGCCACCCATGTTTTCCTCCGTTCTGGGGCCAGGTGAAGGCATCAACTTCTGGCTGCCAGTTTTGGGATTCCTGCCAGGAGAACAAGGGCTTCCGTTTGGCCACATTTCCTGTCTGGGGCTTCCTGTGGTGCCAGAGGACGTTTGTGGAGCCCTCTCTGGAGCACAGGGCTCTGCCTTGCATTAGCCAAACTAACTGCGTCCTTGAATCATGCTTGGGTTTCTCGGGGGTGAGCCAGGCCGGACGCTTCTGATGGCAGTCTTCTTGTTTCTTGTAGCTCGTACATTGCCAACCGAGTCACAGACAAGTTGGCACAGATCCACGAGCACATCTTCTGCTGCCGGTCGGGCTCAGCGGCCGATACGCAGGCCATCTCTGAGGCGGTCACCTATCAACTGGGCTTCCACAGGTACTGCCTAACTCAGTGTTTCCCAACCTTTTCGAGGTCAGGGTACCCTTGACCCCGCTCTTCATATCTCACAGTACCCCTGCTGCCACCCTCCACCTTCCCCTCCCATTGCCCCTGCTTGCCACACACCCCACCTTCCCCTCCCAGGGTGAAGGGAAGCACTAGGGGTGGTGGTGGTTGCTGACCTTGTGGCAGGCCCTGCCCCATGGGCCAGCTCCATGTACTTGCTGGCGCCGGTGGGAGACACCACAAAAATGAGGGGGGGGG
>NW_025950737.1:0-52299 GCF_021028975.2 Sphaerodactylus townsendi
TCTTCCTCTTCCTCTTCCTCTTCCTCTTCCTCTTCCTCTTCTTCTTCTTCTTCTTCTTCTTCTTCTTCTTCTTCTTCTTCTTCCCCCCCCCCCCCACCCCCCCCCCCCCCCACCCCCCCCCCCCCCCACCCCCCCCCCCCCCCACCCCCCCCCCCCCCCACCCCCCCCCCCCCCCACCCCCCCCCCCCCCCACCCCCCCCCCCCCCCACCCCCCCCCCCCCCCACCCCCCCCCCCCCCCACCCCCCCCCCCCCCCACCCCCCCCCCCCCCCACCCCCCCCCCCCCCCACCCCCCCCCCCCCCCACCCCCCCCCCCCCCCACCCCCCCCCCCCCCCACCCCCCCCCCCCCCCACCCCCCCCCCCCCCCACCCCCCCCCCCCCCCACCCCCCCCCCCCCCCACCCCCCCCCCCCCCCACCCCCCCCCCCCCCCACCCCCCCCCCCCCCCACCCCCCCCCCCCCCCACCCCCCCCCCCCCCCACCCCCCCCCCCCCCCACCCCCCCCCCCCCCCACCCCCCCCCCCCCCCACCCCCCCCCCCCCCCACCCCCCCCCCCCCCCACCCCCCCCCCCCCCCACCCCCCCCCCCCCCCACCCCCCCCCCCCCCCACCCCCCCCCCCCCCCACCCCCCCCCCCCCCCACCCCCCCCCCCCCCCACCCCCCCCCCCCCCCACCCCCCCCCCCCCCCACCCCCCCCCCCCCCCACCCCCCCCCCCCCCCACCCCCCCCCCCCCCCACCCCCCCCCCCCCCCACCCCCCCCCCCCCCCACCCCCCCCCCCCCCCACCCCCCCCCCCCCCCACCCCCCCCCCCCCCCACCCCCCCCCCCCCCCACCCCCCCCCCCCCCCACCCCCCCCCCCCCCCACCCCCCCCCCCCCCCACCCCCCCCCCCCCCCACCCCCCCCCCCCCCCACCCCCCCCCCCCCCCACCCCCCCCCCCCCCCACCCCCCCCCCCCCCCACCCCCCCCCCCCCCCACCCCCCCCCCCCCCCACCCCCCCCCCCCCCCACCCCCCCCCCCCCCCACCCCCCCCCCCCCCCACCCCCCCCCCCCCCCACCCCCCCCCCCCCCCACCCCCCCCCCCCCCCACCCCCCCCCCCCCCCACCCCCCCCCCCCCCCACCCCCCCCCCCCCCCACCCCCCCCCCCCCCCACCCCCCCCCCCCCCCACCCCCCCCCCCCCCCACCCCCCCCCCCCCCCACCCCCCCCCCCCCCCACCCCCCCCCCCCCCCACCCCCCCCCCCCCCCACCCCCCCCCCCCCCCACCCCCCCCCCCCCCCACCCCCCCCCCCCCCCACCCCCCCCCCCCCCCACCCCCCCCCCCCCCCACCCCCCCCCCCCCCCACCCCCCCCCCCCCCCACCCCCCCCCCCCCCCACCCCCCCCCCCCCCCACCCCCCCCCCCCCCCACCCCCCCCCCCCCCCACCCCCCCCCCCCCCCACCCCCCCCCCCCCCCACCCCCCCCCCCCCCCACCCCCCCCCCCCCCCACCCCCCCCCCCCCCCACCCCCCCCCCCCCCCACCCCCCCCCCCCCCCACCCCCCCCCCCCCCCACCCCCCCCCCCCCCCACCCCCCCCCCCCCCCACCCCCCCCCCCCCCCACCCCCCCCCCCCCCCACCCCCCCCCCCCCCCACCCCCCCCCCCCCCCACCCCCCCCCCCCCCCACCCCCCCCCCCCCCCACCCCCCCCCCCCCCCACCCCCCCCCCCCCCCACCCCCCCCCCCCCCCACCCCCCCCCCCCCCCACCCCCCCCCCCCCCCACCCCCCCCCCCCCCCACCCCCCCCCCCCCCCACCCCCCCCCCCCCCCACCCCCCCCCCCCCCCACCCCCCCCCCCCCCCACCCCCCCCCCCCCCCACCCCCCCCCCCCCCCACCCCCCCCCCCCCCCACCCCCCCCCCCCCCCACCCCCCCCCCCCCCCACCCCCCCCCCCCCCCACCCCCCCCCCCCCCCACCCCCCCCCCCCCCCACCCCCCCCCCCCCCCACCCCCCCCCCCCCCCACCCCCCCCCCCCCCCACCCCCCCCCCCCCCCACCCCCCCCCCCCCCCACCCCCCCCCCCCCCCACCCCCCCCCCCCCCCACCCCCCCCCCCCCCCACCCCCCCCCCCCCCCACCCCCCCCCCCCCCCACCCCCCCCCCCCCCCACCCCCCCCCCCCCCCACCCCCCCCCCCCCCCACCCCCCCCCCCCCCCACCCCCCCCCCCCCCCACCCCCCCCCCCCCCCACCCCCCCCCCCCCCCACCCCCCCCCCCCCCCACCCCCCCCCCCCCCCACCCCCCCCCCCCCCCACCCCCCCCCCCCCCCACCCCCCCCCCCCCCCACCCCCCCCCCCCCCCACCCCCCCCCCCCCCCACCCCCCCCCCCCCCCACCCCCCCCCCCCCCCACCCCCCCCCCCCCCCACCCCCCCCCCCCCCCACCCCCCCCCCCCCCCACCCCCCCCCCCCCCCACCCCCCCCCCCCCCCACCCCCCCCCCCCCCCACCCCCCCCCCCCCCCACCCCCCCCCCCCCCCACCCCCCCCCCCCCCCACCCCCCCCCCCCCCCACCCCCCCCCCCCCCCACCCCCCCCCCCCCCCACCCCCCCCCCCCCCCACCCCCCCCCCCCCCCACCCCCCCCCCCCCCCACCCCCCCCCCCCCCCACCCCCCCCCCCCCCCACCCCCCCCCCCCCCCACCCCCCCCCCCCCCCACCCCCCCCCCCCCCCACCCCCCCCCCCCCCCACCCCCCCCCCCCCCCACCCCCCCCCCCCCCCACCCCCCCCCCCCCCCACCCCCCCCCCCCCCCACCCCCCCCCCCCCCCACCCCCCCCCCCCCCCACCCCCCCCCCCCCCCACCCCCCCCCCCCCCCACCCCCCCCCCCCCCCACCCCCCCCCCCCCCCACCCCCCCCCCCCCCCACCCCCCCCCCCCCCCACCCCCCCCCCCCCCCACCCCCCCCCCCCCCCACCCCCCCCCCCCCCCACCCCCCCCCCCCCCCACCCCCCCCCCCCCCCACCCCCCCCCCCCCCCACCCCCCCCCCCCCCCACCCCCCCCCCCCCCCACCCCCCCCCCCCCCCACCCCCCCCCCCCCCCACCCCCCCCCCCCCCCACCCCCCCCCCCCCCCACCCCCCCCCCCCCCCACCCCCCCCCCCCCCCACCCCCCCCCCCCCCCACCCCCCCCCCCCCCCACCCCCCCCCCCCCCCACCCCCCCCCCCCCCCACCCCCCCCCCCCCCCACCCCCCCCCCCCCCCACCCCCCCCCCCCCCCACCCCCCCCCCCCCCCACCCCCCCCCCCCCCCACCCCCCCCCCCCCCCACCCCCCCCCCCCCCCACCCCCCCCCCCCCCCACCCCCCCCCCCCCCCACCCCCCCCCCCCCCCACCCCCCCCCCCCCCCACCCCCCCCCCCCCCCACCCCCCCCCCCCCCCACCCCCCCCCCCCCCCACCCCCCCCCCCCCCCACCCCCCCCCCCCCCCACCCCCCCCCCCCCCCACCCCCCCCCCCCCCCACCCCCCCCCCCCCCCACCCCCCCCCCCCCCCACCCCCCCCCCCCCCCACCCCCCCCCCCCCCCACCCCCCCCCCCCCCCACCCCCCCCCCCCCCCACCCCCCCCCCCCCCCACCCCCCCCCCCCCCCACCCCCCCCCCCCCCCACCCCCCCCCCCCCCCACCCCCCCCCCCCCCCACCCCCCCCCCCCCCCACCCCCCCCCCCCCCCACCCCCCCCCCCCCCCACCCCCCCCCCCCCCCACCCCCCCCCCCCCCCACCCCCCCCCCCCCCCACCCCCCCCCCCCCCCACCCCCCCCCCCCCCCACCCCCCCCCCCCCCCACCCCCCCCCCCCCCCACCCCCCCCCCCCCCCACCCCCCCCCCCCCCCACCCCCCCCCCCCCCCACCCCCCCCCCCCCCCACCCCCCCCCCCCCCCACCCCCCCCCCCCCCCACCCCCCCCCCCCCCCACCCCCCCCCCCCCCCACCCCCCCCCCCCCCCACCCCCCCCCCCCCCCACCCCCCCCCCCCCCCACCCCCCCCCCCCCCCACCCCCCCCCCCCCCCACCCCCCCCCCCCCCCACCCCCCCCCCCCCCCACCCCCCCCCCCCCCCACCCCCCCCCCCCCCCACCCCCCCCCCCCCCCACCCCCCCCCCCCCCCACCCCCCCCCCCCCCCACCCCCCCCCCCCCCCACCCCCCCCCCCCCCCACCCCCCCCCCCCCCCACCCCCCCCCCCCCCCACCCCCCCCCCCCCCCACCCCCCCCCCCCCCCACCCCCCCCCCCCCCCACCCCCCCCCCCCCCCACCCCCCCCCCCCCCCACCCCCCCCCCCCCCCACCCCCCCCCCCCCCCACCCCCCCCCCCCCCCACCCCCCCCCCCCCCCACCCCCCCCCCCCCCCACCCCCCCCCCCCCCCACCCCCCCCCCCCCCCACCCCCCCCCCCCCCCACCCCCCCCCCCCCCCACCCCCCCCCCCCCCCACCCCCCCCCCCCCCCACCCCCCCCCCCCCCCACCCCCCCCCCCCCCCACCCCCCCCCCCCCCCACCCCCCCCCCCCCCCACCCCCCCCCCCCCCCACCCCCCCCCCCCCCCACCCCCCCCCCCCCCCACCCCCCCCCCCCCCCACCCCCCCCCCCCCCCACCCCCCCCCCCCCCCACCCCCCCCCCCCCCCACCCCCCCCCCCCCCCACCCCCCCCCCCCCCCACCCCCCCCCCCCCCCACCCCCCCCCCCCCCCACCCCCCCCCCCCCCCACCCCCCCCCCCCCCCACCCCCCCCCCCCCCCACCCCCCCCCCCCCCCACCCCCCCCCCCCCCCACCCCCCCCCCCCCCCACCCCCCCCCCCCCCCACCCCCCCCCCCCCCCACCCCCCCCCCCCCCCACCCCCCCCCCCCCCCACCCCCCCCCCCCCCCACCCCCCCCCCCCCCCACCCCCCCCCCCCCCCACCCCCCCCCCCCCCCACCCCCCCCCCCCCCCACCCCCCCCCCCCCCCACCCCCCCCCCCCCCCACCCCCCCCCCCCCCCACCCCCCCCCCCCCCCACCCCCCCCCCCCCCCACCCCCCCCCCCCCCCACCCCCCCCCCCCCCCACCCCCCCCCCCCCCCACCCCCCCCCCCCCCCACCCCCCCCCCCCCCCACCCCCCCCCCCCCCCACCCCCCCCCCCCCCCACCCCCCCCCCCCCCCACCCCCCCCCCCCCCCACCCCCCCCCCCCCCCACCCCCCCCCCCCCCCACCCCCCCCCCCCCCCACCCCCCCCCCCCCCCACCCCCCCCCCCCCCCACCCCCCCCCCCCCCCACCCCCCCCCCCCCCCACCCCCCCCCCCCCCCACCCCCCCCCCCCCCCACCCCCCCCCCCCCCCACCCCCCCCCCCCCCCACCCCCCCCCCCCCCCACCCCCCCCCCCCCCCACCCCCCCCCCCCCCCACCCCCCCCCCCCCCCACCCCCCCCCCCCCCCACCCCCCCCCCCCCCCACCCCCCCCCCCCCCCACCCCCCCCCCCCCCCACCCCCCCCCCCCCCCACCCCCCCCCCCCCCCACCCCCCCCCCCCCCCACCCCCCCCCCCCCCCACCCCCCCCCCCCCCCACCCCCCCCCCCCCCCACCCCCCCCCCCCCCCACCCCCCCCCCCCCCCACCCCCCCCCCCCCCCACCCCCCCCCCCCCCCACCCCCCCCCCCCCCCACCCCCCCCCCCCCCCACCCCCCCCCCCCCCCACCCCCCCCCCCCCCCACCCCCCCCCCCCCCCACCCCCCCCCCCCCCCACCCCCCCCCCCCCCCACCCCCCCCCCCCCCCACCCCCCCCCCCCCCCACCCCCCCCCCCCCCCACCCCCCCCCCCCCCCACCCCCCCCCCCCCCCACCCCCCCCCCCCCCCACCCCCCCCCCCCCCCACCCCCCCCCCCCCCCACCCCCCCCCCCCCCCACCCCCCCCCCCCCCCACCCCCCCCCCCCCCCACCCCCCCCCCCCCCCACCCCCCCCCCCCCCCACCCCCCCCCCCCCCCACCCCCCCCCCCCCCCACCCCCCCCCCCCCCCACCCCCCCCCCCCCCCACCCCCCCCCCCCCCCACCCCCCCCCCCCCCCACCCCCCCCCCCCCCCACCCCCCCCCCCCCCCACCCCCCCCCCCCCCCACCCCCCCCCCCCCCCACCCCCCCCCCCCCCCACCCCCCCCCCCCCCCACCCCCCCCCCCCCCCACCCCCCCCCCCCCCCACCCCCCCCCCCCCCCACCCCCCCCCCCCCCCACCCCCCCCCCCCCCCACCCCCCCCCCCCCCCACCCCCCCCCCCCCCCACCCCCCCCCCCCCCCACCCCCCCCCCCCCCCACCCCCCCCCCCCCCCACCCCCCCCCCCCCCCACCCCCCCCCCCCCCCACCCCCCCCCCCCCCCACCCCCCCCCCCCCCCACCCCCCCCCCCCCCCACCCCCCCCCCCCCCCACCCCCCCCCCCCCCCACCCCCCCCCCCCCCCACCCCCCCCCCCCCCCACCCCCCCCCCCCCCCACCCCCCCCCCCCCCCACCCCCCCCCCCCCCCACCCCCCCCCCCCCCCACCCCCCCCCCCCCCCACCCCCCCCCCCCCCCACCCCCCCCCCCCCCCACCCCCCCCCCCCCCCACCCCCCCCCCCCCCCACCCCCCCCCCCCCCCACCCCCCCCCCCCCCCACCCCCCCCCCCCCCCACCCCCCCCCCCCCCCACCCCCCCCCCCCCCCACCCCCCCCCCCCCCCACCCCCCCCCCCCCCCACCCCCCCCCCCCCCCACCCCCCCCCCCCCCCACCCCCCCCCCCCCCCACCCCCCCCCCCCCCCACCCCCCCCCCCCCCCACCCCCCCCCCCCCCCACCCCCCCCCCCCCCCACCCCCCCCCCCCCCCACCCCCCCCCCCCCCCACCCCCCCCCCCCCCCACCCCCCCCCCCCCCCACCCCCCCCCCCCCCCACCCCCCCCCCCCCCCACCCCCCCCCCCCCCCACCCCCCCCCCCCCCCACCCCCCCCCCCCCCCACCCCCCCCCCCCCCCACCCCCCCCCCCCCCCACCCCCCCCCCCCCCCACCCCCCCCCCCCCCCACCCCCCCCCCCCCCCACCCCCCCCCCCCCCCACCCCCCCCCCCCCCCACCCCCCCCCCCCCCCACCCCCCCCCCCCCCCACCCCCCCCCCCCCCCACCCCCCCCCCCCCCCACCCCCCCCCCCCCCCACCCCCCCCCCCCCCCACCCCCCCCCCCCCCCACCCCCCCCCCCCCCCACCCCCCCCCCCCCCCACCCCCCCCCCCCCCCACCCCCCCCCCCCCCCACCCCCCCCCCCCCCCACCCCCCCCCCCCCCCACCCCCCCCCCCCCCCACCCCCCCCCCCCCCCACCCCCCCCCCCCCCCACCCCCCCCCCCCCCCACCCCCCCCCCCCCCCACCCCCCCCCCCCCCCACCCCCCCCCCCCCCCACCCCCCCCCCCCCCCACCCCCCCCCCCCCCCACCCCCCCCCCCCCCCACCCCCCCCCCCCCCCACCCCCCCCCCCCCCCACCCCCCCCCCCCCCCACCCCCCCCCCCCCCCACCCCCCCCCCCCCCCACCCCCCCCCCCCCCCACCCCCCCCCCCCCCCACCCCCCCCCCCCCCCACCCCCCCCCCCCCCCACCCCCCCCCCCCCCCACCCCCCCCCCCCCCCACCCCCCCCCCCCCCCACCCCCCCCCCCCCCCACCCCCCCCCCCCCCCACCCCCCCCCCCCCCCACCCCCCCCCCCCCCCACCCCCCCCCCCCCCCACCCCCCCCCCCCCCCACCCCCCCCCCCCCCCACCCCCCCCCCCCCCCACCCCCCCCCCCCCCCACCCCCCCCCCCCCCCACCCCCCCCCCCCCCCACCCCCCCCCCCCCCCACCCCCCCCCCCCCCCACCCCCCCCCCCCCCCACCCCCCCCCCCCCCCACCCCCCCCCCCCCCCACCCCCCCCCCCCCCCACCCCCCCCCCCCCCCACCCCCCCCCCCCCCCACCCCCCCCCCCCCCCACCCCCCCCCCCCCCCACCCCCCCCCCCCCCCACCCCCCCCCCCCCCCACCCCCCCCCCCCCCCACCCCCCCCCCCCCCCACCCCCCCCCCCCCCCACCCCCCCCCCCCCCCACCCCCCCCCCCCCCCACCCCCCCCCCCCCCCACCCCCCCCCCCCCCCACCCCCCCCCCCCCCCACCCCCCCCCCCCCCCACCCCCCCCCCCCCCCACCCCCCCCCCCCCCCACCCCCCCCCCCCCCCACCCCCCCCCCCCCCCACCCCCCCCCCCCCCCACCCCCCCCCCCCCCCACCCCCCCCCCCCCCCACCCCCCCCCCCCCCCACCCCCCCCCCCCCCCACCCCCCCCCCCCCCCACCCCCCCCCCCCCCCACCCCCCCCCCCCCCCACCCCCCCCCCCCCCCACCCCCCCCCCCCCCCACCCCCCCCCCCCCCCACCCCCCCCCCCCCCCACCCCCCCCCCCCCCCACCCCCCCCCCCCCCCACCCCCCCCCCCCCCCACCCCCCCCCCCCCCCACCCCCCCCCCCCCCCACCCCCCCCCCCCCCCACCCCCCCCCCCCCCCACCCCCCCCCCCCCCCACCCCCCCCCCCCCCCACCCCCCCCCCCCCCCACCCCCCCCCCCCCCCACCCCCCCCCCCCCCCACCCCCCCCCCCCCCCACCCCCCCCCCCCCCCACCCCCCCCCCCCCCCACCCCCCCCCCCCCCCACCCCCCCCCCCCCCCACCCCCCCCCCCCCCCACCCCCCCCCCCCCCCACCCCCCCCCCCCCCCACCCCCCCCCCCCCCCACCCCCCCCCCCCCCCACCCCCCCCCCCCCCCACCCCCCCCCCCCCCCACCCCCCCCCCCCCCCACCCCCCCCCCCCCCCACCCCCCCCCCCCCCCACCCCCCCCCCCCCCCACCCCCCCCCCCCCCCACCCCCCCCCCCCCCCACCCCCCCCCCCCCCCACCCCCCCCCCCCCCCACCCCCCCCCCCCCCCACCCCCCCCCCCCCCCACCCCCCCCCCCCCCCACCCCCCCCCCCCCCCACCCCCCCCCCCCCCCACCCCCCCCCCCCCCCACCCCCCCCCCCCCCCACCCCCCCCCCCCCCCACCCCCCCCCCCCCCCACCCCCCCCCCCCCCCACCCCCCCCCCCCCCCACCCCCCCCCCCCCCCACCCCCCCCCCCCCCCACCCCCCCCCCCCCCCACCCCCCCCCCCCCCCACCCCCCCCCCCCCCCACCCCCCCCCCCCCCCACCCCCCCCCCCCCCCACCCCCCCCCCCCCCCACCCCCCCCCCCCCCCACCCCCCCCCCCCCCCACCCCCCCCCCCCCCCACCCCCCCCCCCCCCCACCCCCCCCCCCCCCCACCCCCCCCCCCCCCCACCCCCCCCCCCCCCCACCCCCCCCCCCCCCCACCCCCCCCCCCCCCCACCCCCCCCCCCCCCCACCCCCCCCCCCCCCCACCCCCCCCCCCCCCCACCCCCCCCCCCCCCCACCCCCCCCCCCCCCCACCCCCCCCCCCCCCCACCCCCCCCCCCCCCCACCCCCCCCCCCCCCCACCCCCCCCCCCCCCCACCCCCCCCCCCCCCCACCCCCCCCCCCCCCCACCCCCCCCCCCCCCCACCCCCCCCCCCCCCCACCCCCCCCCCCCCCCACCCCCCCCCCCCCCCACCCCCCCCCCCCCCCACCCCCCCCCCCCCCCACCCCCCCCCCCCCCCACCCCCCCCCCCCCCCACCCCCCCCCCCCCCCACCCCCCCCCCCCCCCACCCCCCCCCCCCCCCACCCCCCCCCCCCCCCACCCCCCCCCCCCCCCACCCCCCCCCCCCCCCACCCCCCCCCCCCCCCACCCCCCCCCCCCCCCACCCCCCCCCCCCCCCACCCCCCCCCCCCCCCACCCCCCCCCCCCCCCACCCCCCCCCCCCCCCACCCCCCCCCCCCCCCACCCCCCCCCCCCCCCACCCCCCCCCCCCCCCACCCCCCCCCCCCCCCACCCCCCCCCCCCCCCACCCCCCCCCCCCCCCACCCCCCCCCCCCCCCACCCCCCCCCCCCCCCACCCCCCCCCCCCCCCACCCCCCCCCCCCCCCACCCCCCCCCCCCCCCACCCCCCCCCCCCCCCACCCCCCCCCCCCCCCACCCCCCCCCCCCCCCACCCCCCCCCCCCCCCACCCCCCCCCCCCCCCACCCCCCCCCCCCCCCACCCCCCCCCCCCCCCACCCCCCCCCCCCCCCACCCCCCCCCCCCCCCACCCCCCCCCCCCCCCACCCCCCCCCCCCCCCACCCCCCCCCCCCCCCACCCCCCCCCCCCCCCACCCCCCCCCCCCCCCACCCCCCCCCCCCCCCACCCCCCCCCCCCCCCACCCCCCCCCCCCCCCACCCCCCCCCCCCCCCACCCCCCCCCCCCCCCACCCCCCCCCCCCCCCACCCCCCCCCCCCCCCACCCCCCCCCCCCCCCACCCCCCCCCCCCCCCACCCCCCCCCCCCCCCACCCCCCCCCCCCCCCACCCCCCCCCCCCCCCACCCCCCCCCCCCCCCACCCCCCCCCCCCCCCACCCCCCCCCCCCCCCACCCCCCCCCCCCCCCACCCCCCCCCCCCCCCACCCCCCCCCCCCCCCACCCCCCCCCCCCCCCACCCCCCCCCCCCCCCACCCCCCCCCCCCCCCACCCCCCCCCCCCCCCACCCCCCCCCCCCCCCACCCCCCCCCCCCCCCACCCCCCCCCCCCCCCACCCCCCCCCCCCCCCACCCCCCCCCCCCCCCACCCCCCCCCCCCCCCACCCCCCCCCCCCCCCACCCCCCCCCCCCCCCACCCCCCCCCCCCCCCACCCCCCCCCCCCCCCACCCCCCCCCCCCCCCACCCCCCCCCCCCCCCACCCCCCCCCCCCCCCACCCCCCCCCCCCCCCACCCCCCCCCCCCCCCACCCCCCCCCCCCCCCACCCCCCCCCCCCCCCACCCCCCCCCCCCCCCACCCCCCCCCCCCCCCACCCCCCCCCCCCCCCACCCCCCCCCCCCCCCACCCCCCCCCCCCCCCACCCCCCCCCCCCCCCACCCCCCCCCCCCCCCACCCCCCCCCCCCCCCACCCCCCCCCCCCCCCACCCCCCCCCCCCCCCACCCCCCCCCCCCCCCACCCCCCCCCCCCCCCACCCCCCCCCCCCCCCACCCCCCCCCCCCCCCACCCCCCCCCCCCCCCACCCCCCCCCCCCCCCACCCCCCCCCCCCCCCACCCCCCCCCCCCCCCACCCCCCCCCCCCCCCACCCCCCCCCCCCCCCACCCCCCCCCCCCCCCACCCCCCCCCCCCCCCACCCCCCCCCCCCCCCACCCCCCCCCCCCCCCACCCCCCCCCCCCCCCACCCCCCCCCCCCCCCACCCCCCCCCCCCCCCACCCCCCCCCCCCCCCACCCCCCCCCCCCCCCACCCCCCCCCCCCCCCACCCCCCCCCCCCCCCACCCCCCCCCCCCCCCACCCCCCCCCCCCCCCACCCCCCCCCCCCCCCACCCCCCCCCCCCCCCACCCCCCCCCCCCCCCACCCCCCCCCCCCCCCACCCCCCCCCCCCCCCACCCCCCCCCCCCCCCACCCCCCCCCCCCCCCACCCCCCCCCCCCCCCACCCCCCCCCCCCCCCACCCCCCCCCCCCCCCACCCCCCCCCCCCCCCACCCCCCCCCCCCCCCACCCCCCCCCCCCCCCACCCCCCCCCCCCCCCACCCCCCCCCCCCCCCACCCCCCCCCCCCCCCACCCCCCCCCCCCCCCACCCCCCCCCCCCCCCACCCCCCCCCCCCCCCACCCCCCCCCCCCCCCACCCCCCCCCCCCCCCACCCCCCCCCCCCCCCACCCCCCCCCCCCCCCACCCCCCCCCCCCCCCACCCCCCCCCCCCCCCACCCCCCCCCCCCCCCACCCCCCCCCCCCCCCACCCCCCCCCCCCCCCACCCCCCCCCCCCCCCACCCCCCCCCCCCCCCACCCCCCCCCCCCCCCACCCCCCCCCCCCCCCACCCCCCCCCCCCCCCACCCCCCCCCCCCCCCACCCCCCCCCCCCCCCACCCCCCCCCCCCCCCACCCCCCCCCCCCCCCACCCCCCCCCCCCCCCACCCCCCCCCCCCCCCACCCCCCCCCCCCCCCACCCCCCCCCCCCCCCACCCCCCCCCCCCCCCACCCCCCCCCCCCCCCACCCCCCCCCCCCCCCACCCCCCCCCCCCCCCACCCCCCCCCCCCCCCACCCCCCCCCCCCCCCACCCCCCCCCCCCCCCACCCCCCCCCCCCCCCACCCCCCCCCCCCCCCACCCCCCCCCCCCCCCACCCCCCCCCCCCCCCACCCCCCCCCCCCCCCACCCCCCCCCCCCCCCACCCCCCCCCCCCCCCACCCCCCCCCCCCCCCACCCCCCCCCCCCCCCACCCCCCCCCCCCCCCACCCCCCCCCCCCCCCACCCCCCCCCCCCCCCACCCCCCCCCCCCCCCACCCCCCCCCCCCCCCACCCCCCCCCCCCCCCACCCCCCCCCCCCCCCACCCCCCCCCCCCCCCACCCCCCCCCCCCCCCACCCCCCCCCCCCCCCACCCCCCCCCCCCCCCACCCCCCCCCCCCCCCACCCCCCCCCCCCCCCACCCCCCCCCCCCCCCACCCCCCCCCCCCCCCACCCCCCCCCCCCCCCACCCCCCCCCCCCCCCACCCCCCCCCCCCCCCACCCCCCCCCCCCCCCACCCCCCCCCCCCCCCACCCCCCCCCCCCCCCACCCCCCCCCCCCCCCACCCCCCCCCCCCCCCACCCCCCCCCCCCCCCACCCCCCCCCCCCCCCACCCCCCCCCCCCCCCACCCCCCCCCCCCCCCACCCCCCCCCCCCCCCACCCCCCCCCCCCCCCACCCCCCCCCCCCCCCACCCCCCCCCCCCCCCACCCCCCCCCCCCCCCACCCCCCCCCCCCCCCACCCCCCCCCCCCCCCACCCCCCCCCCCCCCCACCCCCCCCCCCCCCCACCCCCCCCCCCCCCCACCCCCCCCCCCCCCCACCCCCCCCCCCCCCCACCCCCCCCCCCCCCCACCCCCCCCCCCCCCCACCCCCCCCCCCCCCCACCCCCCCCCCCCCCCACCCCCCCCCCCCCCCACCCCCCCCCCCCCCCACCCCCCCCCCCCCCCACCCCCCCCCCCCCCCACCCCCCCCCCCCCCCACCCCCCCCCCCCCCCACCCCCCCCCCCCCCCACCCCCCCCCCCCCCCACCCCCCCCCCCCCCCACCCCCCCCCCCCCCCACCCCCCCCCCCCCCCACCCCCCCCCCCCCCCACCCCCCCCCCCCCCCACCCCCCCCCCCCCCCACCCCCCCCCCCCCCCACCCCCCCCCCCCCCCACCCCCCCCCCCCCCCACCCCCCCCCCCCCCCACCCCCCCCCCCCCCCACCCCCCCCCCCCCCCACCCCCCCCCCCCCCCACCCCCCCCCCCCCCCACCCCCCCCCCCCCCCACCCCCCCCCCCCCCCACCCCCCCCCCCCCCCACCCCCCCCCCCCCCCACCCCCCCCCCCCCCCACCCCCCCCCCCCCCCACCCCCCCCCCCCCCCACCCCCCCCCCCCCCCACCCCCCCCCCCCCCCACCCCCCCCCCCCCCCACCCCCCCCCCCCCCCACCCCCCCCCCCCCCCACCCCCCCCCCCCCCCACCCCCCCCCCCCCCCACCCCCCCCCCCCCCCACCCCCCCCCCCCCCCACCCCCCCCCCCCCCCACCCCCCCCCCCCCCCACCCCCCCCCCCCCCCACCCCCCCCCCCCCCCACCCCCCCCCCCCCCCACCCCCCCCCCCCCCCACCCCCCCCCCCCCCCACCCCCCCCCCCCCCCACCCCCCCCCCCCCCCACCCCCCCCCCCCCCCACCCCCCCCCCCCCCCACCCCCCCCCCCCCCCACCCCCCCCCCCCCCCACCCCCCCCCCCCCCCACCCCCCCCCCCCCCCACCCCCCCCCCCCCCCACCCCCCCCCCCCCCCACCCCCCCCCCCCCCCACCCCCCCCCCCCCCCACCCCCCCCCCCCCCCACCCCCCCCCCCCCCCACCCCCCCCCCCCCCCACCCCCCCCCCCCCCCACCCCCCCCCCCCCCCACCCCCCCCCCCCCCCACCCCCCCCCCCCCCCACCCCCCCCCCCCCCCACCCCCCCCCCCCCCCACCCCCCCCCCCCCCCACCCCCCCCCCCCCCCACCCCCCCCCCCCCCCACCCCCCCCCCCCCCCACCCCCCCCCCCCCCCACCCCCCCCCCCCCCCACCCCCCCCCCCCCCCACCCCCCCCCCCCCCCACCCCCCCCCCCCCCCACCCCCCCCCCCCCCCACCCCCCCCCCCCCCCACCCCCCCCCCCCCCCACCCCCCCCCCCCCCCACCCCCCCCCCCCCCCACCCCCCCCCCCCCCCACCCCCCCCCCCCCCCACCCCCCCCCCCCCCCACCCCCCCCCCCCCCCACCCCCCCCCCCCCCCACCCCCCCCCCCCCCCACCCCCCCCCCCCCCCACCCCCCCCCCCCCCCACCCCCCCCCCCCCCCACCCCCCCCCCCCCCCACCCCCCCCCCCCCCCACCCCCCCCCCCCCCCACCCCCCCCCCCCCCCACCCCCCCCCCCCCCCACCCCCCCCCCCCCCCACCCCCCCCCCCCCCCACCCCCCCCCCCCCCCACCCCCCCCCCCCCCCACCCCCCCCCCCCCCCACCCCCCCCCCCCCCCACCCCCCCCCCCCCCCACCCCCCCCCCCCCCCACCCCCCCCCCCCCCCACCCCCCCCCCCCCCCACCCCCCCCCCCCCCCACCCCCCCCCCCCCCCACCCCCCCCCCCCCCCACCCCCCCCCCCCCCCACCCCCCCCCCCCCCCACCCCCCCCCCCCCCCACCCCCCCCCCCCCCCACCCCCCCCCCCCCCCACCCCCCCCCCCCCCCACCCCCCCCCCCCCCCACCCCCCCCCCCCCCCACCCCCCCCCCCCCCCACCCCCCCCCCCCCCCACCCCCCCCCCCCCCCACCCCCCCCCCCCCCCACCCCCCCCCCCCCCCACCCCCCCCCCCCCCCACCCCCCCCCCCCCCCACCCCCCCCCCCCCCCACCCCCCCCCCCCCCCACCCCCCCCCCCCCCCACCCCCCCCCCCCCCCACCCCCCCCCCCCCCCACCCCCCCCCCCCCCCACCCCCCCCCCCCCCCACCCCCCCCCCATGCTCTTCCAGGGAGCACACCCAGCCCGCCCGGTAATGAGAACGCTTTGAGAATTGCAACCTTTTAAACTTTAAGGACCTACCCTGTTTTCAACAACTGCTAGCTAGGGTAGGTTAAGTGATAGGGGCAGGGGATTTGCGTTTTCATCTCCTTTGTTTTGGAAACCCTTGCTTCATCTGGTGCTGTGCTAAAATATACCGGTATCCATTTTTATTTGGAACTAGCGGGGCCCGGCCACGCGTTGCTGTGGCTTATTGTGGTGAAATGGGAAAGGAACAGTAGCAGCAAATCAATTGCAGAGGCCAGCAGTACGTGCTCATGCAAACACGCAGCCTGATACTGTGCGATGTCATTGATGTGTGTGCCCGCATTCCTTGGAGGGGGGGAATGGAAAGGCACACCTCCCACACATCTAGGCTGGCTGGTCATGATCCTTTACCTGGGAGTAAGTTTGGTTGGTGGCAATGGGTGTCGCTTCTGAGGAAACCCTCTGAGGGGCGCGACGCAGCCATTCAAAGTATGTCACGGTTGCTGTACCGAGCTTACTCCTGAGTAATGCATGCCTGGTTTTCTTAACTGTAACCGCATTATTCAGGGAATCTAGGGTACCTGGCCCCTCCCTCCCGTCCCTTGCATGTCGCCCCTCACTCTCTTCCTCACTTCTCTTCCCTTGCATGCCACCCCTCCCCCTCCCTCCCTTCCCTTTCCCTCCGCTAGGGTGGGTGGGTCATATCAAGATGCTGGGCCCCCTGCCTCCCCTCCCTTGCATGCCACCTCTCACTGTCTCCCCTCTCTCACTTCTCTTCCCTTGCATGCCTCCCCCTCCGTCCCTTTCCTCTCCCTCCCTCTCTTCCCTTGCATGCCACCCCTCCTTCCCTCTCCCTCCCTCCCTCCCTCCCTCCCTCCCTTCCCTCTCCCTCGTGTGTATGTGTGTGTATGTGTTTCACTTCCACTTGAGTTACTGCCTATGTACTGTTTCCACTGCTCATATTTGGCCATCTGAGTGAACATTCTAAGCTGCGCGAACATTCTGAGGGTGTTACACACAGGCAGCTGCATGTCCAGGGAAAAGGCGGTTTACCTGGGCCAGGTGTGAAATTTCAGGTATGTGAACATCTAAAAACACTCTCGCCTGGCTGACTACAGTGGCTAGGAATTTTCAGCGGAATTGGCCCAGCAGTTACTGAGTGATACTATCATCAACAAAAACACTGTTAGCTTTTTATATATATAGATAAGCACTTTTAAACCTTAGATGTGGAGAATGGTTCTCAGTACCACGAAGGCCCCACTGTCTTGACTGCACTATCTAAATAGGAGGGGAAGGAAGGCTGAGCAGCTTTTCCTCCAGAACCTCAAGCCTGCCCTGTAGACCCCAAGAGAGAGGGACCAAGGGAAACTGAGGCAGAGGCCTCACAGTTGGAAAGGAAGCTGGGGGATCCTGATCTTCCCTAGCAGAAAGTCCTCAAATGATCAGGTGGTGGCAGCGGTTTACCCAGAGAGAAAGCTAGCCCTCCCCAGGAAAAGTTGGCAACCCCTGGGAGAGTGCAGAGAGCGGAATAGGGCCTGCCAGGCGAAGCAAGCCCGTTCTGCCACATCCTATCAGTGGGTCAATGGGGGACCTGGCAACTGTAGCTGCTGAGAACTTGGAGAGCAGGCTGGATTTCCAAGGCCCAAAGAGGCGGCAGCAAGGAAAATGTAACCTTTTGAGCGACTGGGGCAGAGCTGAGGATGAGTAAGAATAGCACTATTCTCAACGATGGGACTGGATTAAGGCCAAAAGGACATTCAGTTGTTGATGTGGACAGATAGCAATGGAAAGTCCAGAGCGGCTCAACACATATAATAGGAAAATGGAACATGAGAAGTGCTCTAATCTAATCTGGAGGAACCGGGTTTGATTCCCAGCACTGCCGCCTGAGCTGTGGAGGCTTATCTAGGGAATTCAGATTAGCCTGTACACTCCCAACCATGCCAGCTGGGTGACCTTGGGATAGTCACAGCTTCTCGGAGCTCTCTCAGCCCCACCTACCTCACAGGGTTTTTGTTGTGAGGGGGGAAGGGCAAGGAGATTGTAAGCCCCTTTGAGTTTCCTGCTTTGAGTCTCCTTGTTTTTATTGACATCTGGTCCCTGTAGTCTCTCATATTATTGGGATAAAGATGAGTGACAGATTGGGGGGTGGTTGCCATAGACTGAAGGAAAGTACTGCATTTTACACCATCTGTAGATGTAGGTCTTGATTTTAGTATTTGCGGTCTTATACTAATATTATATCTTAACGTGTATTATTTTATATGTTTATAAACTGCCCTGGCCTGATCATAATAGGGAATGAGCAGGGTATAAATGCAGCAAACAAACAAACAAACAAACAAACAAACAAACAAACAAACAAACGGCATTCTGTTTGAGATGGCCTGAAGAAAAATTATTCCTTCCCCTTATATCAGAAAACTACGGTGGGCAAAATTCCAAAGATGCATCAGGGCCTGATTCCTGAGTGTCTGCCGTATCGTGGACCAAGAATCTCTGCTTTTGCAACTCTGTGTTTACTGCAAACAAGGCAACCCATTCCTCTGCTTGTTGTAGCTTGACTTTGCTTTCCAAGTGGACACAATAAGCCCCATATGGACTCCCCCAGATACAGTGGTGGGATCCAAAAATTTTAGTAACAGGTTCCCATGGTGGTGGGATTCAAACAGTGACGTAGCGCCAATAGGGCTGTGTGGCCGGGCATTCTGGGGGCGGGGCATTAATAATTTCTCTGTTACTGTAAAAAAACTCTTACTGTAAAAAAAAGTTCCTAATTTCCAGCTGGTATCTTTCTGTCCATAATTTAAACTCATTACAGCAAGTCCTATCGTCTACTGCCAACAGAAACAACTACTTCTCCTCTAATTGACTGCCTGTCAAATACTTAATACTTTCAAATACTTCATTTTGTTTCTAGAAATCAAAAGAAGGATACTTTCCTTAAACAAGGAACTTTACCATATTTCTAAAACATGTTTTTAAAACAGCCCAACAGGGAGAATTATCCTGTTTTCTACCTTCGCTAAGCAGCTACATAGGAAACAACAGGACTTGATGATTTTTGGACCTAATGGAATTTCTAACGGAAAAGCAGACCCAATTAGTAACCCCCTCTCGGCACACACAATTAATTAGTAACCCACTCTTGGGAACTGGTGAGAACCTGCTGGATCCCACCTCTGCCCAGATGTTGGGCGCCTTGAACCTGATATTCCACGAAGCAAAGATCTGCCAATCAGAAGTAGGACAGAAATCCAGGTATGCTGTGCGCAAAGCTAGCGCGGCATGTTGTTTCGTATGGGGCATCGGTTCAAGCAGAGTCAATTTATAAAGTACAATTAGTTTAAAACTCCTCAACGTTTCTCCGAAGACTTCTGTAATGTAAATGGCACAGTGGCGTTGTGAGCCCTCAGCCTAGGAAACAGCCTAGTGGGCCTGGCAGTTTCCAAATGCGTGCCCCAACCTCAAGCCATTGAGGGTCAACTTAGAAACAACCTCAAAACAATTCATTTATATAATACCCTGGCTCAAAACAAGAATAATTTCCAGATCACCTCCACATGAATCTGGGCAACAAAGTACAATGAAAAGAATGATTAATCCCACCCAGAGGAGAGCCTCGGCTACTGCAAGATGTAATGTGCTGCCATCAGCTCTGCTGGAGGGAAGATTTAAGAATATGGAACGTTCTAAAAGAGTTTGTTCATGTGATATGACTACGGTTGAAACACTTGACCATTCTCTGTTTCTATGCCCTAAATACAATAAGATACGCATGAAATACACGATTTCCATTTTCTTGCAATGTTTTATAGTGCCATGAGTGGCAAATAAGATGCCCAATCCTCTGAACGAGAAATGCAGTATTTATGCTCTTTTGTGGAAACTGTTGCCAAATTTTATACTGGAAATTAGTAATTTAAGCGAATTTTGGCTGTATTTCTTAACCTTGTTTTGTTTTAAAATTTTTGTCCTGTTTATAATATACAAATAAAGGCGTGTGAGTGTGTGACATTCCGTAATTCACAAATATCTCATCGATAGGAAGCAATTCAAATTTGCCCAATTTTGAACCCACACATCAAAAGCAACTTGCCGCCTCCGGAGTTGGGTGAATGTTAACAGAAAACAAGATCTTTTCAAAGCTTCCAAATTGTAAAAAAGAAAAATCATAAAGTGGATTTTTGTACCTCCTCAAACAGGAGAAAGGACGGCCTCCTCAATATAATGAAACATTACGGCTATAACAACATGGTACCGAAGACTTCTGAATTGAAATATAAAATCCACGTCCACTAGCCCTCTAGAAACAGGTAGGGCAGTGTACAGTGTGCTTACACAGAAATTTTCAATTACGCTTTTTCCAGGGATCCACTGTAAACTCCCGTGCTGCTCTCCATAACGAAAAAAATAGCAAAAGCCATGAATTACTAATCACAAAACCTACATCAGAGAGTCAATGATAGAGAACCCATATATAAGAATCCTCATACCCCGACCCTCAAGAAAGGTGAATCCTGCTGTTATAGACAGCAGGAAGGGGCTTTGCAGTGTAAGGCTAGCATTTGAAATGCCACGTGGCTCCAGTTTATTTTACTTTCAGCTGACTAACCCAGCTACCTCTTTGGGAACGAAGAGGCACAGATTTCTTCCTGCCATAGCAACAGAGTAGGTGTATTTATTTTCACACCCATTTCCTGCTTCACCCCTGTTTTCCGGTGAGGGGGGGGGGGGTGAATGTCAAGAAGATGTCATTGTTTCTTTCCCCCACTAGGTGGAGATGTTGCACAAAGCAAAGTGGGGTATAATGTCAAAGAGACCACCCTTGGGACAGCGAATACATACAGCAACAGATAGTACAGTACTTGGGTGCTGTGTGGTTTCCAGGCTGTATGGCCGTGTTCTAGCAGCATTACTCTCCTGACGTTTCGCCTGCATCTGTGGCTGGCTCTGGTCAGAGGGTCTGAGCTCAATGCTGCATAATATTTATTGTATTTCTTTATTATAATAATAATAAGCCTTTATTTGGCATAACAATAATCATAACACAGTAAAAAACCACAGATAAAAGCGGCTGCTGCATTTCGCAACCGCCAAACAACCTGTGAATAGCCTTGTTTTGACAAGCATGCAAGACTAGTACATGTTAAACTTATGCAATGAAAACCTGAGGTTGCTTTCCAAAAAATGTAATATATTCACACCTATGGCCGTGGTGCGAACCTTTGGCACTCAAATGTTAACATGGACTACAATTCCTGACTCATACGGGCCTGCCAGGGTCATCCGGTAGGCCGGATGCTAGCGGGCCGTATGAATGCCTATGAGTTCCTACTCTGTAACCAGCATGTAATTTCTGCATCGTTTAATATGGGTTTGTCGAGAATTGCACGATCTGCGATTCTTTTTAAAAATCCTGGGCTGCCGCCAATTGCGAGCGAACGGCCGGGCAGGAGGCGCTGTATTCGGCTGCGCTATCCTTTTCTAAAGAAAATATTTCCTAGCTTAAATCTGTGTAGCCACACAGGCGCAAAAGGGTCCGATCGTGGTATTGTGAGACGTCAGATGTGGGTTCATTTGTGCGCGCCTGCATAGCTACACACTGGTGGGAGGCAAATTTTAAAAAGAAATAGGCGGCTCCTCGATTAACTGGCAACAAAACTTAATAGCGTTGCTTCCATGAGCTCCAATGGCTGCCTGCGCGGTTGTATGCAATCGCTGCCTGCACGGACGCATGTGATCACGAAAACTTTATCCCGACCGCAACCCGCTGTACATTTGCCGTGCGGAAGGGGCCTAGGTTTCAGCCCTGTTTGGGGTTTTCCGTACATTTCAGACGCCACACAAAGACCTTCCCGGGCTTGGGACCTCCTATCTGCCAGATTGCCTCTCCCCCTGTCCTCTGCCACAACGACGTCACTAAGATGAGCAGGGCCGCCTGCGGTTGCCACCCTACAAATGTGCCAAATCATTAACTTCCCATACACAGGCGTTCCCTATTGGGGGCTCTGCCTTGTGGAATGACTTGCAAACCATGCAAAATTGCACATTCAAAGTGGGAGGGGTTGTTGTTTTTTTAACACAGGTAATCGAGCTGTACTGTAACAAACTGATTCGGAAAGCTGTGTTTTCTAAAGGGACCAAAACCACGGACTACACTAATGAGTGTCGTCGTGCGCTCCAGTCAAGTAATTTCTGCATTGTCCAATGCTCTGTGTCGATGCACGCGCTTTGTTCCAGCTCCGCTGTCAGATTTCTGCTTGGTTTCGGAATTCCGCAGCCCTAAACCGATTAGATTGCTTACTGGATGTCCCATCCTGTTGATTGTACTTGATCCACGCTACGTAACATGTCTTGAATCATGGAGCAGTGGCGTAGGAGGTTAAGAGCTCGTGTATGTAATCTGGAGGAACCGGGTTTGATTCCCAGCTCTGCCGCCTGAGCTGTGGAGGCTTGTCTGGGGAATTCAGATTAGCCTGTACACTCCCACACACGCCAGCTGGGTGACCTTGGGCTAGTCACAGCTTCTCGGAGCTCTCTCAGCCCCACCTACCTCACAGGGTGTTTGTTGTGAGGGGGGAAGGGTAAGGAGATTGTCAACCCCTTTGAGTCTCCCACAGGAGAGAAAGGGGGGATAAAAATCCAATCTCCTCCTCCTCCTCCTCCTCCTCCTCCTCCTCCTCCTCTTCTTCTTCTTCTTCTTCTTCTTCTTCTTCTTCTTCTTCTTCTTCTTCTTCTTGAATTGCTGTAAAATAGGTGGACTATCAATAATGTAAATAGTTTTTTTAAACCTCTCAACTGCTATTTTCCGTTCAGCTTTTCCCAGGTGGAATATACACTGAATTACCATAATTTTAGAGTTATGATATGCTGCTATGTTAGTGATAGATACTGGTAGAAACATAAAAAGAAAACTGAGCAGAGCAGATATCTTGTTGCCTGGTTTCGTTTCGTTATTAATGTTTCCTCTCTAAGTGGTCTAAGCACTTGTTGGAAAAATTTAAACTGACAGCTATTCAAACGATCAAGGTTATACGAGCACTAGAATAATAAAGTGGTTTCTCTGTCCTTGGGAACTGAAGGCTGGGATATTTGGGTTGCAACGCTCCCAGGGAGGCCCAGAAACCTCAGGAAATTTCAGTTGATCCCCAGACTACAGAGATCAGCTCTCATTAGGCCCCTTCCACACACGCAAAATAATGCGTTTTCAAACCACTTTCACAACTGTTTGCAAGTGGATTTTGCCATTCCACACAGCTGCAAAGTGCATTCAAAGCAGTTTGAAAGTGCATTATTCTGCATGTGCAGAATGAGCCATAGAGAAAATGGTCACTTTGGGGGCAAACCCTGCTATGGTCCTTCTCTCCAAGCCCCACATCCCCCAAGCTGCACTCCCTAAAATCTCCAGAAATTTCCCGGCCCAGAGTTGGCAAACCTAATCCCATGCACAAGTCATTTTTCCTTTTTTTTTCATTTTGAGGGGGCTGTTTGTTTGTTGTAGCTTCACCGACAGCCCCCTCAAAACAAACAAGAGGAAAAATGACATGTGTATGTGTAACCCCCATACTCAGAATGGGTTGACCCAGAAAGGGGTGGAGACTCAAAGCAGCAAGAGGCTGCAGAGCTCCAGCAGTTTGGAGGGAGACAAGAATTTCTGGAGCCTAGGACCTTGGTTTTGTATAAGCCCTTAACTTACCTTGTTAAGGTAACTGCGTATTGTTGGGAACTACTAGGAAGGTAGTTGTTTATTTTTTAGTATGTTGTAAATGTTGGAGTTTATTGTTTCAGGGTTTTTTTATGTTTGTAATGGGTGAGGATTCTCCTGGAAACCTTCACATCTATGTTAAACCCTGATGTAAAGCCCTTGGAGTCTTCAGAACCCAACCCACTTGCAAAGAAAAGAATTGGACTTGGCAATATCCAGTAGACTGTAACTAGAAGGACTTGAAAATGCAACCTGAACAAGGACCTTGAAGTGTGATGTTAAATGTTGATGTTATATGTTATATTTTAAGAAAGTAAACCATTTTGTTTTTAAAATTTGTTGTTGGCTTCATCCCAAGTTCTGCCTTACAGAACCCACAGATAGAGGTTACATATGGGATTGCTAGGCTAAACAAACTTGATTCCTCTACTTTTGACAGCAAAACAGCCAACAGATCAATTACCAAGAGGAGAAAACCTCCATGGGGAGATCTCCACAGAAAATCTCCTGCAGCACCCAAAATGGTGAGGCATGAGCAGAGGGAATGAAAGTAAACAGTCTGGGGGGGAGAAATAAAAGCATTTCCGGCCTGTTGGCATTAGCTCAGCAGGCAGGAATCGAATCCTCAACCCAGGTTAGCAGGGAAAAGATAAGCTAGTTTAGCGACCTTTGAAAAAAACACAAGGTTGAGAGAAATACTTGGACTGACCTTGTTTGGGGGAAGAGAGCTATGCGTAAGTTCTTCCCCCAAACACTTTTTTATAAGAAGAAGAAGAAGAAGAAGAGTTTGGATTTATATCCCCCCTTTCTCTCCTGCAGGAGACTCAAAGGGAGCTTACAATTTCCTTGCCCTTCCCCCCTCACAACAAACACCCTGTGAGGTAGGTGGGGCTGAGAGAACTCCGAGAAGCTGTGACTGGCCAAAGGTCACCCAGCTGGCGTGTGTGGGAGTGCACAGGCTAATCTGAATTCCCCAGATAAGCCGCCCTCCAGCATGAAAGGCGGCAGAGCGAAGAATCAAACCCAGTTCCTCCAGATTAGATACACGAGCTCTTAACCTCGCGCCACTGCTGCTCCTAAAGATGTTATGTTGTGCTGCAATGTGAGTCAGCCACAGTGGATACTCCAGCATTTTGCAAGAACTTCATGGTAAAACCATGTGGACTTGTTATTCATTTTCTCAAATGCCTTAATCACCCCTCTCCAGAACTGGCTGTGAAAACGATTTAAAGCTTCGAACACCAATGCGACAAAACCGTCTCCAGCGCGGCTTAAAAACCCGCCAAAAAATTGAAAAAAGCCCAGTGGCGATCTAGAATTCATAATATAATTAATTCCAATTATAACTAAATCAGTCTAATTAAACATTTAATAAATACCACTAATGGAACCAACTACTGTGGCTGGATCAGAAGGTAGGCCAAATAAAAGCGATGAGTGACAATCACAAGAACTTCATACCTGCAGTGGAGCAACACATGCCCACAGAGGATAGATGGGAAACAGCAGGGCCTCGCGGAATGTCACCTGGTGGAGCGGCACAGGTTTGCAGGCCCTGCAGAACTCCATGAGGTCCCACTAGGCTTTGATCTCCTCTGGGAGGCTGTTCACCACCAGGTAGAACTTGACATCAGTGCAGAGCCGTAGCGAGGGGGAAGTGCACCTGGAGCACACCTGCACTCTGTGCCGATGCCATTACCCGTCACACCCCCGCCACCAGTGGTGGGATCCAGAAATTTTAGTAACAGGTTCCCATGGTGGTGAGATTCAAACTGTGGAGTAGCGCCAGTGGGACTGGAAAGGGACATGATGGGGAAACGATGGCCAGGCATTCCGAGGGCAAGGGCATTCCTGGCGGGGAGGGCTGTGGCAAGGGCGCGGCAGCTGCGCCCGATCGCCAGGCTGGAAAGCGAATGCATGCAGGCACAGGCTGCCGCGCATGCCGGTGCACCTCACGCTGGAGCACTGCTTCCGAGTTCTGCGCGCTACTGCGGAGGAAGTGCAACTAAAGGCAACAATCACGTAGCAAAATCACCAATTAAGTAACCCCCTTTCGGCACACACAAATAAGTGGTAACCTACTCTCTGGGGCAGCTGAGAGAACCTGCTGGATCCCACCTCTGCCCTTCCTATGCTCCCGGTGGAAACATGCCGCTATCCCCTGAAGCTCTACGCCACTGCATCAATGCAATGGTTTTGATGCCAGGGGCTGTGTGTTGCAACCTGGCAACCCTTTTTCATTTTCCCTAACACAGAGAGAAAGAGGGGCAGCAGAGGGGTAGGCAAACTCAGGGGAGGGAAGTCAACCTCCTAAACTGAACTTCGTCTCTGTTCTGGTTTGCCCTGTGTGGTCATGCCCACCTGGCAAATCGCAATAGCGCCCAGCATTCCCCACAGTCACCTGGATGGTCCTCCGGACTTTCATGTGTTGTTATGAGGGGTCTTTGCCTGAACTGGAGCCGCAGCAGTAGGAGTTTTATCACCTGTCACATAAATGCAGGCCTGCAAGGTGTTTTGCCCTTTTGAGCTCTAGAGGGAGCTGTAAGGTATTCTTTCTACTGTAAGGCTCACGGTTACTTTTAGCAGATCACAGGGTTTGCGGTGAACTTTATCAAAGGGAACTCTGCATTGGCTTATTTAATAAAGAGAAATATATCTAAAGGAGCAGCAGTGGCGTAGGAGGTTAAGAGCTCGTGTATCTGGCCCTGGAGGAACCGAGGTTTGATCCCCAGCTCTGCCGCCTGAGCTGTGGAGGCTTATCTGGGGAATTCAGATTAGCCAATGCACTCCCACTGCGCCAGCTGGGTGACCTTTGGCTAGTCACAGCTTCTCGGAGCTCTCTCAGCCCCACCTACCTCAGGGGTGTTTTTTTTGGCGAAGGGGGGGGGGGGGCAAGGAGGGCAAGGAGATTGTCAGCCCCTTTGGGAAGGTCTCCTGCAGGAGAGAAAGGTGGGGGTGTAGTCAAACTCTCCTCTTCTTCTTCTTCCTCTTCTTCTTCTTCTTCTCTTCTTCCTCCTCTTCTTCCTTTCCTCTTCTTCCTCCCTCCTCCTCCTTCTCAATTCCTCTTCTCCTCCTCTTCTTCTCCTCCTCCTCTTCTTCTTCCTCTTCCTCCTCCTCTTCCTCCTCTTCCTCCTCTTCCTCTTCTTCCTCTTCTTCCTCTTCTTCCTCTTCTTCTTCCTCTTCTTCTGCTAAACTCCTGATTGCTGGAGGAGAAAAATGTATACTATGGCTAGGTGATTACAACTGATCTCCAGAGAGCAGGCGATGGTGAAAATCCTTCTTTAATCATTCAGTTTTTCAGGAGGTGGGTACATTCCTGACTTCCTCTGGCGAGTCATTCCACAAAGTAGGGGAACAACTAGGGGTTGCCAACTTCCGGACTGGGAAATCCCTGGAAATTTGGATGGAGCCTGAGGGGTTTGGCAGGATTTGAGGAGGAAAGTGAATGGAGCCTGAAAGAGGTGGAGGCAGGATTTGTGAGGAGGGAGGGGATTTCCATGAGGTAGAATACCGCCAGATTCCATCTTCCAAAGAGGCCATTTTTTTTTGCAAAGCCGATCTCTGTTGCCCGAGATCAGTGGTAATAGCAGGATATCTCCAGCCACCCGCCTGGAGGTTGGCATTTCAAACAAACACCTGTATGACTAATGGTATTATGTGCCAGTGTCTGTATTCAATGAACACATAAACAATTATAAATAGAAGTTTTATACTGGGTTAAACTGCTGACATAAACAATATCCACACAGGCTTGTATAAGTGTGATAATTTACACAAAGAAACTAGAAGCCAAATCCAGGGGTAGGGAAATGGTTTACCCTTAACAAATAACACTTTTGTAACATTTTAACTTTAACAATTTACACAGTCCTTCTAGGTTGCATTTCAAGTCCTTATCTTGACAATCTACTGATAAATGCCAAGATCCAATTCTTCCCTGCTGGTAGTTTGGCTTATGAAGACTTCAGGAAAACGGTGAGCGGGATCCAAGATGATGAAGGTCCCAAATGAACTCCCATCAATTACATACATAGCAAGCCTAGAAACAATACATTCCTAACATTTTGCAATTGTAGCAAAATAAACAACTCCTTCCACTAGTTCCTTTCTTTGCAGTTACCTGAAACAAGGTGTTAAGAGCTTATAGCAATTAAATCAGGTCAACCTGGTAGCCTTACTTCCTCCAACTTCACACCAGTTTGCAGTAACTTCTGCTACTTTGAGTCTCACACTGGGTCAGCCCATTCTGAGCGTGGGGGTTACACCAGCAAGTGCATAGAGCAACATGAAATAATGGAGATGGAACAGGAGAGACCAAGTAAAGAAATTTCATCACAACTGATTGCAGAAATAAGAAGAAAAGGAGTACACATTTTAGCACCAAATGACAGTTCAAAATGGACGGACCTCGGAAATACCATGAAGGGAAAGCCAACATGTTTGAGCAAAAATAAGAGATCTGAGGGGCAAATCTGACAGAAAGAAGTAACTGGAGAGTCAACGTACGAAGGCAATATCGTAACGAAATGAAAGAATAAGAGGACAAATGGAAAGAGCGAAAAGGTCAAAGGGCAGATCCTGAATAATGCCAATTGCAAAGGAAATAAAAGCAAACCTTTCGGTCTGCTTGGTAAAGAAATGTCTGTGCCCCTTCTCCAGAATCCTGACTGAGGTGGCAAAAATTCCAAAAGAGCACTTATTAAAATACGGAAAATGTCAACAGTCACAAGTTTTGGAACGCATTTCAGATTAGGATTCTGTCAACAATACATCATAATCAACACACTCCAGAGAATTTCAGCGTGAATCTCTGGAGTCCATGGGGTCTCTCAACAATGAGGCCAGAGACTATTTCCTTATGTAGGTTGCATTATTTACTAACCCAGGAACTTGAAGGTCCATTCCATTCCATGGTTTTATTATCACAGAAGTATTAACCTTTCAGTTACAAAAAAAATAGGGTTAGATGGTTTAAAATGAAGTTATGCAACTCCAAAATACAAATAAAAGAGGAAAAAGGAAATAAACACATCAAATCCATCCTGGGATCACTTAAAAATATGGGAACTGTAGTAAAAATCCTACAGATTAACACCACGACAAAGATCTGTAACTGTTTGCAAGAAACCTACATCTTTACCTATGGTTGGATCAGTGTTTAATAAATGAAATAGCTTTAAAAAATATCAGGAAGTCCAACTCTATAATTAAAATGGGGCCCATAAACTGCTTGTGTGGATCACATAGGGGACAATATAAATGAAGCAAATAAGCAAGTAAGTAGATAAGAAAGAGAAATGGTTGGCTGAATATAAATATTAAGAGCTACCAAGGATAAGCTGGGAGAGTGAACCAGGAGTAGGCCAGCGGTTGGGCTAGAACCCCTACCTAGCCCTGCTCAGTTACATTTAGGAAGACTGGTAGAGCACTACATAGATGAGTTGAAACAACACAGGTTGTCTGCAGAGGTGGGATCCAGCAGGTTCTCACAGGTTCGAGAGTAGGTGACTAATTATTTGTGTATTATTGTGCGAGGGGGGTTACTAATGAAACAGGTGATTTGCAGCATTGATTTTTGCCTTAGTTATACCCCTCCTCTCAGCAGTAGCAGCAGAACTGAAACAGTCTAGCAGAGGTGCACCAATGCGTGGCAGCCTGCGCTTACCAATGTGCATTCGTTCCCACCCAAAGGGGAGGCTGAGTCTTTGCCACCCAGCCCACCCAGGAATGCCCGCCCAGGAAATGCCCGGCCACACCCATTCGTGCCCGCCCAGCCCATTGGCTATACCACAGTTTGAATCCACCACCATGGGAACCTATTTGCTAAAAAATTTTTGGATCCACTGGTTGTCTGAATTTCAAAAGTGTAAGAATTAGTACAAGGGGAGAATCTGATAAGCACAAAGGAACATTGGCCCACTATTCTGGTGGTCCAAAACGTGTTGCAGAGCAAGAGTCTCGAACCTTTTTGAGTCTGTGAGCGTCTTTGGAATTCTGACACAGCGTGGTGGGCACAGCCACAAAATGGCTGCTGCAGAGGGCAAAGCCGGCTACTAAATGGCTGCTGTACCTCACCTTCGATCACACACTGCTTGGGTCCTTGTTCATTGATTTCCGCTGCTGCGAGGACCCATGCTTTTAAAGAAGAAGAGTTTGGTTATGTCCCCTTTCTCTCCTGCAGGACTCAAAGGGGCTGACAATCTCCTTGCCCTTCCCCCTCACAACAAACACCCTGTGAAGTGGGTGGGAACTGAAGGCAGAAGCTGTGACTAGCCCAGGTCCTTAGCTGGCGTCGCGTGGGGAGTGCAGGCTAATCTGAATCCCCCAGACAAGCCTCCACAGCTCAGGCGGCAGAGCTGGGAATCAAACCCGGTTCCTCCAGATTAGATACATGAGCTCTTAACCTCCTACGCCACTGCTGCTCCTATCTGTACAGGCAATCAAATCTCCACTGGCCAACCCTGCATGGACAAAATACCTAGCCCACCTGGCTAAGACCCACTTGGCAGGACCCAGGGGAAGGTGTCGGTGGACGCGATGGGCCTGGGGCTCCAGGATCGGTGTAGAGACTGCAGGGCAATGTTACATGCCGATTCCTTGTTTTGTTTTCAGGGTGGGCTTATATTTTCTGCCTTCCACGCTGGCTAGTTTGGAGATCCTTTGTTCCAGCTGCCTGTAACTTTACTCTCCCAGATCAACCAGCTCTCAGCATGAGGGAACAGAAATGAGAGATTAACACAGCGAGGTATAGTAAAATGAAATGAGTTTATTGAGATGCTGACGACATGTCAGCACCTCCACCACCCGACAACTCTTTGGCTGCCTAGCAGCTCTACAACAACTTTGTACCATCTCCCTCCGAGATCGGAGAATTTACAAATTAACCCACACTCATTCATTCACAAAATGCACAGGAACCAATCATTCATCTACAAACACCTTGGGAACCTAATTCTGGTCCAGTGGGCAGTCCCTTCGCGTTTTGCGGCGAAGCAGGCGATGATGTATATAGGTCAATGGTGGCAAACCTTTGTATCAGATGTTATGGACTACAATTCCCATCAGCCCTGCCAGCAGCCAATTGACCATGCTGGCAGGGGCTGATGATAATAATTCTAACATCTGGCGTCTCAGGACTCCCTGTGGACTGGGCGGGAAAAACACAAAAGAGTCCTTTCGTGCTTGAGGGTCGGGAAGCGAAACCTATCGTGTGGCACCTTATCTGCCTGCTGGTGGGATGCAAGGCAGATGGGCTCTTGTCAGAAACGTCCATTCATGGTTTAGCAAATGAAAGTGCGTTACCCAGGTGGAACGAAGGATTCACCTTGAACCAAGGAGGTTCAATACGAACCTGAAATACAAAATACTCCTTTTACCTAATACAATTTGGTCCTGCCTAACTTATGCAAAATAAAACCTAGTTCCATCTTTATTTAAAAGCAAAGAGATCAGGGAAATGGAATACATCATTTCTGACTCGGCTATCATTTTCTTCGCGATGCTATGTTGAGAGTTGGATATCTTTGGGATGATCTGTCATTCAGGCGTTCACCGGGAAACCGGCTCTAGTAGCGGTCGGAAGGATGGCTCGAAGTGGGATGGATGGCCGTTCCCTTCCACCGTTCCTATCCATACGGGCACATCCTCTTAATATAGCTGTGAATATTTATAAGCCCCAAGGAGAAATCCTTGGAGCTCCCCAGTTGAGGCTGAAACTCTGCTGTTATTCTCAGCTGAGGCAAAACCGACTCCGTTCTTTTCTGGCATGAGACGTTTTGTTTTCTGGGTTGAATAAAACGAAGGTGGAGGGGAGGAAAGCAATTAAGGGTTATTATTTCATATGAAACAGAGGAGCCTTCTTAGGTAAATGCTCTGCCTACGTTTGGGGCATCGTGTCTATCTTTTGTACGCTGACTACATATAGCCCCTCCAATTGGGGCGGTGTGTAGAAAGCAGGCCACCACGAGAGTCCCCAGCGCTCGTGTCTGTGTTTGTGTACTGGGAGAGTTAATGAGAAGAGACTGCCATTCTTTCCCCGCCGTTCCCCAATCCCATCTGTTCAAACAAAAGGCTGAAAGGGAGAGAGATAGCTGAGCCCCTGCTGGTCAAGAGGGGAAGGATAATAACACATATCCTTGGGCTACATTTCAACACATGCAGCCCTTTCACGCTGGGCCGCGGCTTTTATTCGGGCAAGAGAAAGAACAGTCTCGATGGAGAGCATATTAAAAATATATATAGGAAAAAAATGTTTTCAAAAGAGGCTTCAGATCTGGATGGACGTCATTCCTTCCTTCCCTCACAAAGTACACAAAGTTGGAGTAGAAAGAGTGTGCGTACGTCTCGTGAAAAGACGTCTCCCCATATTGCCCCGGTAGGCCCCTCCGCTCCTCGGAGGAGGGACCTGCAAGTGATCTAATCAAATGATCAGGTTGGCCCGATGAGGGCAGGTGCCTGACCCCTACCGCCCTACCTGGTGGAACAGGCTCCCTAGGGAGATCAGGGCCCAGCGGGACTTACAGAGGGGCTTTCCGCACTGACAGAGTTGTACTGGTTTCTATCTAGGTTCACCTCAGTGTATCCGCTGCAACTGAAGCTCAATGTTGTTTCCCTGTCGCAGTTATGAACTGCACCTTTCACCAGTGGAGACAAGGTCGATACTGCTTGAAGCTTGAAGTCGCGGATGCACATCGGCTTGACACCTCCTATCTGTTCAACCAACCAGAACCCGCTTTTGTGGCATCGCCAAACGGAGAGTAGGTATGAGCATGTAACAAACTGTAAAAACTTGTAAAAAAAAAAAAAAGAAACGCTCCCGTTTCCCATGGTAACACAAGCTCAATCTGTCCGAGGAACAAAACAGGCGCAAGATGATCCCACCCACTTAGGTCCAGTTCCAGGGGCCAAGTAAGTTGCTGTCGCGGACAGCCTGGAATATTACTGAGAGGAACCCGAAGGTTGACAGCTCCCCTTCTGTAGTCGCGGAAGAGGATTTCCGCCTTGGAGACACCACCAAGGCGGACCTGTTCCGCCAGGCGTTGTGGCCAACCTGGTTAAAAAAAATAAAAAGAAATACATCTACTGTGTCATCTAGCCTCCCGTGGGCACAAGGGAGGGAGAGATAGTCGGCGCCACCCACATTTTAAAATGGGTTCTGTTTATATAATTGATATTAAGTATGCTTTGATGTTTGTTTAACCTGTTGGAGCAGCCTGAGCCCCTCAGAGGCGGTATATAAAACAATAAACAAACAAACAAACAAACAAACAAATAAATAAATAAATAAATGTCTAATATACATCAATAATTTGAACCGTAAACAGGGTTATGAATGTATCCGGAGGTGAAGAAGAGTGGAAACAAAGTTCAGTTCAGATTCTCCAGCTCATCCGGTTTATGGATTTTTTTGCCCGTTATACATGTTTGTACGGACATAGGCAGTCGTTAATACCAGTCAAGAGAGCCTAATCTTGTCAGACGCTAAATAGGATCAGTTCTGGTTAGTAATTGGATGAGAGGCCGCAGAAGAGCGTCCAGAATTGGTTCTTGTGAAGGAGGCAATCGTCACCTCATTCTCTTGCACCTTGGAAACCAACTGGCTTACGTATCTTGGCCAGGACCTCCTTAGAATCCTTAGGTGGGAAGAGACCAGAGACCATCGGAGCCCAACCTACAGAGCAGAACGCACACAATCAAAACGCCGACATGCAGCTGATCCAGCCTTTGTTTAAAACCTCCAAGGGAGGGAGCTCACCACTCTCTCTCGAGAGCGGTGTGAATTCACTGCGAACAGCCCTACGGCGGTCAGGAAGTTCTTCTAATGTTTAGGTGGAGTCTCTTTTCCTTCCTGCCAGATCCGTTACTCCGTGTCCTAGTCTCTGAGGCAGCAGAAAACAAGCTTACTCCCTCTTGACATGACATCCCTTCAAATGTTAAGCATTGGTTATCGTGTCCCCTTAACCCTACAGCCGTAGGCAGAAACATCCCAGCTCCCTAAGCCTCTCTTAAGTAGGGCATGGACTCCAGACCCTTTACCATTTTGGTTGCCCTCCTCTGGACCCGCTCCAGCCCGATGCGCCTTCTGATCGCGGAGAGGCCGCAGCAGCCAATTGTTTTCATGGGCTCAAATCGCTTCCTGAATGCATACAGCCCACGTGCAAATGGAAAAAAGGAAAACGGGTTCCTTTATGACGACTGCCACTAAGCTATAAATGCGCTGTCACGGGAATCCACTGCAATAAATTGTCTATTCAGACTGTTGTTCGCTCTCCAGTCCAGCGTCTCCGGCTCAGGTTCGTCACATGACCTACATCCCGTTGCTTTCAACGGGAGACGCCCTGGATCGAAACGGATCTTCTACATCATAGGTGTCAAACTACAGCCCTCCAGATGTTATGGACTACAGTTCCCATCATCCTGTAACATCATGCCTAGCAGGGGATGATGAAAAGCATAGTCCATAACATCTGGAAAACTAACAATTGACACCTGTCCCATGCAAAACAGATGTTCTGCCACTGAGCCACAGTCCCTCCTCTTCTGACTGCTCCAAATGATGTCTAGATATCCAAGGGAGGACCCAGCCCAGAGGCGAAGCGAGGGGGAACTCTGCCCGGCGCATGCGCACTCCCCGCGCCCCTGCTGCAGCACCACCCACCCTGCCTCGGAATGCCCCAGAAAGAAGAAGAAGAGAAAGAATTTGGATTTATATTTCCCCTTTCTCTCCTGCAGGAACTCGAAGGGCTGACTATCTCTTGCTCTTCCCCCCCTCACAGCAAACGCACCCTGTGAGGTGGGTGGAGCCTGAGGCTCTCCGAGCTGTGACTCATAGGTCACCCAGCTGGCGTGTGTGGGAGCCGCAGGCTAATCTGAATTCCCCAGATAAGCCTCCCACTGGCTCAGGCGGCACAGCTGGGAGATCTTGGTTCCTCAGATTAGAAACCACCACCAGGCTCTGCCAACCTCCCTCACGCCACTGCTGCTCCTCCTCCAGCCACTGAAAGCCCATGCCCCCCCTCCGCCAGCCTGTGCGCTTCCCTTGTGGAGTCAGGAGCATGCACCCCCTCCCTACTGCCGTTGGTGCCTCGCCACTGGTAGCCAGTCAGACAAAAGCTTGGTTCAAAACACTGTTGCCGTGACGCTTCAGCCTCCATTTTGCTGGCATGAGTCTCCACACTTTGGTCAACAAGAAGGCCACCTGCTCTGCCGACATGAGAAAGTTCCGGTCAGCCTGGCGTTGTTCCAGAAGGCGTTTGTAAGACAAAAATGGGTTGGGTAATAATAAGGCAGGAGAATGGGCAAGAGCATTTCAACAGTGAAGGAATGCCGGTGGAGACTGACTCGGTGGAAACTGACCCAGCCAACCACACGTGGCCAACTCTGCAATTACTATTCTAAGCATTTTTACTCAGTTAGGTGGCTTTTGAAGAGCTGGTTTGAATACTCAGGAGCAGCAGTGGCGCAGTGTGACTTTGGGCTAGTCACAGTTCTTTGGAGCTCTCTCAGCCACACCTACCTCACAGGGTGTTTGTTGTGAGGGGGGAAGGGAAAGGGTGACCTTGGGCTAGTCACAGCTTCTCGGAGCTCTCTCAGCCCCACCTACCTCACAGGGTGTTTGTTGTGAGGGGGGAAGGGAAAGGGTGACCTTGGGCTAGTCACAGCTTCTCGGAGCTCTCTCAGCCCCACCTACCTCACAGGGTGTTTGTTGGCCAGGGGAAGGAAAGGGTGACCCAGGCTGATCACAGCTTCTGGGCTCCTATGACCCCACCTACCTCCTGCAGGGTGTTGTTGTGAGGGGAAGGGAAAGGGTGACCTTGGGCTGAGTCCCCACCCAGCTTCTCGAGGAGCTCTCTCAGCCACACCACCACCTCACAGGGTGTTTGTTGTGAGGGAAAGTGACAACTTGGAGCTGAGTCACAGCTTCAGACTCTCTCAGCCCACCCTACCTCACAGGGGTGTTTGTTGTGGGGGGAAGGGCAAAGTGTAATCTCCTTTGGAGTCTCCTGCAGGAGAGAAGGGGGGGGGATATAAATCCAAACTCTTCTTCTTCTCCTTCTCCTTCTCCTTCTCCTTCTCCTTCTCCTTCTCCTTCTTCTTTTCTTCTTCCATTACTCCACTTTTCTCTACCAGTAGGAAATCTCAAAGCAACATTAACAATTGCCTTCCCCACAACAGACAGCTTGTGAGGTTGGTGGGGCTGAGAGAGTTCGAGAGGGCAAGTGACAAGCCCAAGGTCACCAGCAGGCTTCACACATGAGGAGTGGGGAAACAAATCCAGTTCACTAGATAAGAGTCCTCCACTCATGTGGAGGAGTAGAGAATCAAACCCAGTTCTCCAGATTAGCTGTTCTTAACCATGACACCATTCTGACATAATGCTCTTAGTTGCGGCCAACAAAGACCCCATGTGATATTGTAACCCTCGTTCAAGTGGTTGACCCAGAAGAGTGGAGACTCAAAGCAGCAGAGGCTGCAAAACTAGTGAAGTTGGAGGAAGCAAGGCTACCAGGCTGGGACCTTGATTTAATTCTTTATAGCTCTTAACACCCCTTGTTTGAGGCTTGCTATGTGTCGCAGTTGATGGGAGTTCGTTTTGCAGGGACCTTCATCATCTTGGATCCCATTCACCAAGCCTCTGAAGTCTTCATAAACCCATAACGGAAGAGTGGACTTGGCATTTATCAATAGTGGAATTGTCAAGATAAGGACTTGAAATGCAATCTAGAAGGACTGTAAATTGTTAATGTTAAATGTTAATGTTAAAGTGTTATTTTGTTAAGAAGGTAAAATCCCATTCTGTTTTAAAATTTAGTTCTGCAACTCATGAGAACATAAGAACAAGCCCGCTGGATCAGACCAGGTCCATCTAGTCCAGCACTCTCTGCTACTCGCAGTAGCCCTGCCAGGACTGCCTTTGGGAGCTCAGTGCAGGAGGTGAGAGAAAGCAGTAGCCTAGGCTGTTGCTCCCGATCACCTGGTCTGTTAAGGCATTTGCAATCTCAGATCAAGGAGGATCAAGATTGGTAGCCATAGATCGACTTCTCCTCCATAAATCATGACCTTCCAAACTCCTTCCAAGTTCTGCCCCACAGAACCCACAGTTAGAGGTTACAATATCAGCTTGGCAACTTCATGGTGCAATCCTCAATATAACTCCATTCCCTCATCTTCAAACTACCTTTCCCCTACTCCTTTGAATGACCTCCTCTAAACTGGGTTGTAAAATGCTGATAAATCGTAGTGGAACTTATAGTGACCTCAGAGGGGTTTCAAAGGTTAACAGGGTAGTTTGTAATGCTGAAGTCACACGGTGAAGTTTTCAAAACTGGGTTTACCCTGGTTTTCACGCCATTTTGAAGTGCAGATTTATATAAATTGAGAACTGGGAAAGAACTGTGCCAGAATCACCTGGAAATTATTGATTTTGTGTGTGTGTCTGTTTAGGGACTGCTTTCAGATCTGCCTTCCTAGTAATGCCAGCTTTTCCAAGAAGCCTTGAAGGATTCTATTCTTATCTCGAATTTGAAGACCAACTTCTCATTGAAAACTGAGGGAAGATCTAGGACTATGGGTTGGTACCCATGTGTAATAACTGAGCCCATCAAACTGCAACTAACAAATGGCAACCCTTCGTGTGTTTTCAAGGCAAGACACAAACGAAGGTTGTGTGGCATTGCCTTTCTCCATTTAGTAACCCTGGACTTCTTTGGTTGTCTCCCATCCAAGTATGAACCAGGGCTAACCCTGCTTAGCTTCCAAGCACAGACAATCTGTATTAGGCTATTCAGCAGTTTTAGCACCCGTATTTCAACAAAAAAGACTTTTTGCTAACACCTATTTTGTTGTATATGATTTCTTCTGAGGTTTCCTGTCCTGAATAAACTTGTTCTGTGTAGTTCCTTGTACTTGGTTTGGTGGATTCAATGTGTGACTTTGCTATATTCTTTATTTGGGTGGCTTCCGCATATAAATGTAATAATAATAAGCCTTTATTTGGCATAACAATAATCATAACACAATAAAAACTGAGATGCCCCGGTCGGCCTGTTATTTAGGCTATCATCTATGTGGCTAGCCTCCCTCCCCTCTCCTCTTTTCTTCTGGGAAAATTTTAATGAAATGTGGGGCGATTGGACCTCTTCTTCTTCTTATTATTATTATTACTATTAATGTTTGTTGCAGCTGTTTTAAGATTTTAGTGACTTGTTTTACCATGTTTTATGCTGTACACCTTGAGAGCCCCTAGGGATGTAAGAGGCGGTTATAAAAAGTTTAAATAATAAATAAATAAATAAATAAATAAATAAATAAGATAAAAGGTACACAAACACAAAGGTGTAAGATAGAATATAAATCATTGATTGTGCATCACCTCCAGTAAAAGTAGTTTTGCAATTCACAAGAGTTTCATTGTCAAGGGTTGTCCAGAAAGAAGAGTCTACTTGATTCTCCCATTTTCACTAGGTATCCTAGAAGAATATTGAATATTTTGATCCGATATTAGCAAATTTAGGGCAACAAAGCAGCTGATGTGCCAATGTTTCAATTGTTGTTCACCACAAGAGCACACCCTGTGGCTCATTTCCAAGTTGTTAAATCTACCCACTTAATAAAGCGGAGGAAAACATTGAAGCCGAGCAAGTGTGGGGGCTCTTCTCTGCATAGAGATCAGTCAAAAGCCACAAATGGGGAGCCATCTGGGATGGGATAGCTGCCTCTGGCCGAAAAGGACACCTCATTGCCTAGAAAGGGATTGTAATTTTTTAAACAGAATTTCCAGTGAACTTTCTATAGCACTTTGCCCCTCAGTAATTTATTGGACGCGGCAGTGGGAAGAATTTCAAAATAAATAAAATAAAAATGGCACACTCCCACCATTTTGTCATATAAGTTCTAGCTTATTAGGATAAATTTAGATTTGACCTGTCTTTGTAATTAGCATTGGAGATTAGGTTTTGCACGGATGAGCCTCTGTAAATTAGGTGTTATATCTACTCCCCGATGCCTTCAAGTGTCTGAAATCCATTTAAATTGGAAGTGGGATTGTATGAATCTTTTCGCTTCCCCTGGGAGACTTTGGGATTCTTTCCAATTTAGAATAATTTATACAAAAGCCAGATACGGCGATCCGTCCGTTATGGAGATCCGTCCCTTACCTGAGGACTGGCGTGCAGGATTCATGCTGGGGTAAATAGAGATGTCATTCTGATTACATATTGTTGTATTTTTTTCTTTTGTAGGTCAGCTGCGAAAGGTGCCAGTTTGTATAGGATCTTGGATTGAGCAAAACCTCAGCACTTCTTATGGCACACAAGATGATAGTTATCAGAGGATCTCTGTGTAGCACACATTTAGCCCTTTAACCTGTGCATGCTCATCATGACATAAGAGCCCTTCCCAGTGCTGTAGCGAGGGGGAATTGCGCCTGGAGCACGCGTGTGCACTGCACTCCTACCACAGCCCACCCGCCCCGGAATGCCCCCGCCGTGCCTCCACACTGGTGCGCCCCGGTGCATCGCGCACCCCCCGTCCCCTTGGCGCTACCCACTGGCCCTACCAGATCAAATTAAAGAAGGAAAAGAAGAATTTGAATTTGAGGCTGGCTTATCTCAACTGTAGGGGTCTCAAGCACCTAAAACTCCTTCTCTTCCCTCTCCTGCAAGAGACACCTTGTGAACTAGGTGAAAGAACTGAGAGTTCGAGAAACCGTGTGGTGCGATCCAACTTAGCAGGCTTCACATTGGAGGGAACAGGGGAAACAAACCCAATTCACCAGATGAGAGTCTGCCATTCACAGGGAGGAGGGGGGAAATCAACCCTGGTTCTCTGGATAAGAGTCTACCGCTCTTAACCAAGACACACGCTGAGAGGAACCTCCACTCTGCCCCGGTCACGGCAGGATCAGATCTTTGGTAGTATCAGAGCATCCTGTACCGTATGCATAGAAAGCCCCCGCTCTGCCCCTCCTTTCAAACTTCGACATTAAAGAATGCCTCATTTAATGTCTCTGATGTTTGCCCTATAACTATGAGACAGAATCCTCCTAGCGTGACTCTGATGGTTCAACCCCCATATGTGGGGAAGCCTTAAGAATGGCTGCTAAAACATGGATTCTCAGTTGTTTTTTTTGGAGGGTGACCTTGGGCTAGTCCTGATTCTTGGAACTCTCTCAGCCCTACTACCAGTGGTGGGATCCAAAATTTTAGTAACAGAGCTCCCATGGGTGGTGATTCAAACTGCAGTGTAAAAGCCAATATGAGGCTGGGTGAGGCGACAGCGGTGTGTGAGCATTCCAGGAGTGAGGGCATTCCCTGGTGGTCTGTGGCAAAGAGCGCGGCGCTGCAGTCCTTGGGCGGAGAAATGAGATGCCATGACGCCGAGGCTGCCACCCTTGATTGCACCTCCACGCTTGTTCTTTACCAAGTTCTGCTTCTGCTGGAGGCGTGGCAAGGCAAAAATCACATGGCAAAATCACCCATTAGTAACCCCTACCAGGCACACATACAAATAATTAGTAACCTGAGACCTGTGAGAACCTGCTGGATCCCACCTCTGCACCTCCCTCTCACCGGGTGTCATTTGGCAGGAGAGGAATGGAAAAAGACTTGGCAAGGCTCAGGTCTCCCTACAGAAAGGTGGGGTAATAAATCAAACATTCCTCCTCCTCCTCTTAATCTGAGAGTTGTGGCACCAGACAAGTTTTCTTTGAGTTCTGCTCAGGTGTCATTTCCTTAGTCAAAATCACCTGCTCCCCAAGCTGTTTTTACCAGCATCAGGAAAAGAAGATAAGAAAACATGAGCAACACTTCGGGAGTTCCTGTTACGGATCTCTTGTGTAGCCTGCAACTGTCTAAAATGGAGGGCGGAGAGCTTAAAGGCAGGTGGGCAGCCTTCCGGGAGCATCCTTCCACCACCGCTGCATGGTTCTCATGGCATTAATTGGAAGGTTGTATTTTTGGTTTGGGTTTATAGGCCGCTTTTCTCTACCTTTAAGGAGTCTCAAAGCTGCTCACAAACTCCTTCCCTTCCTTTCCCCACAACAGACACCTTGGGAGGTAGGTGGGGCCGAGAGAGTTCTGAGAGAACTATAACTGGCCCAAGGTCACCCAGCAGGCTTCATGTGGAAGAGCCGGAAAACAAATTCATTTCACCAGACAAGAGTCCGCTGTTCATGTGGAGGAGTGGGAATTGAACCCAGTTCTCCAGATCAGAGTCTACCTCTCTTAAACACCCTGGCTCTCAGCAAGACTGTGGGTATATTTGGGATTCTGATGCAGAAGAAGAAGAAGAAGAAGAAGAAGAAGAAGAAGAAGAAGAAGAAGAAGAAGAAGAAGAAGAAGAAGAAGAAGAAGAATATCCCCCCTTCCTCTCCTGCAGGAGACTCAAAGGGGCTTACAATCTCCTTGCCCTTCCCCCCACACAACAAACACCCCGTGAGGTGGGTGGGGCCGAGAGAGCTCCGAGAAGCTGTGACTAGCCCAAGGTCACCCAGCTGGTGTGTGTGGGAGTGCACAGGCTAATCTGAATTCCCCAGATAAGCCTCACAGCTCAGGCGTGACTGGGAATCAAACCGGTTCCTCAGATTAGATACTTGACAGCCTCCTCACGCCACTGCTGCTCCTCACGTCTTACACAAGTGGGCAAAGCCACAAAATGGATCCCACAGGAGACAAAACCAGTTATGAAATGGCTGCTGCGGTTTACTTTCAGTTACACAGTAAAGATCTTTGTGCTAGAGTTGTAGCTGCTGCCAAAAAAAGGTGTCGGCGGACGTCATATCCCTAAGGAAACTATACTGGGGACCCTGTGCTACCAGGGACATAGGTATAGATTTTTTTATGGGGGGTTCAGGGGATGGGGCCATGCCCCCACCCACACCTGGGGACGTGCCCACACCTCCCTAAGCCCTGCCCCCAGCCTCAGTGCTTATAAAAGCAGCTCTCTGGGGCAGGAGTTATTACCCCCCCTGCCCCCACCCCGGCTGTGCTCCCAGCCGGCAGCAGGCAGTCCCTTCTGCCCTCCCCTTGAGGGCAAGTAGCTAGGGAAAAAATGGGCCTGGTGCAAATCTGGTTTGCTCCCCTCTCTCACTCCATGAAGCACAGTGATTGCGGGTCACCCCAAGCAGCATACTTTCAATGGTGTTTAAACTAGAGAACCCAGATTCTCCTTTTTAAATCCACCTTAAAGAGGAGAATCTAGGGTCCTGGTCCATTCTTTATTAGGCACAGAATATCCTGAAACAGCATCACTTTCGAGGTGTTTAAACTGGGACCTTAGATTCTCCCTTTAAAATCCATGCCGAAGGGGTGGATTTATCTGAAGTAGGGGTGCCTGCTGTGGGCATGCAATTGTTAAGCTAGCAGCACCAAACTTTCAGGGCTTATCTTCAGGAGACTCTCACAGTAATACCACTGGAGACTGATGGCGTTTGGTTCTAGAGTTGAATTATGTACCCTCAAGGTGTAGCCCTCATCTTCTATGGGGCACCCCTTTGGGAGTCCCATAACTGGGCGTCCTCAACAAACCTCACCAAACTTTTGTGAAATAATAACTGAGTGCTTTCCCTGACTGTGAAGGACGGGGTGGAAAGGATGGAAATAAACACCTCCTGTCTGGCGGTTAAACTCAGGTGGCTCCAACCGGAGTTTTTTCAAAGCCACTTGTTTTAGTGATTTTTAAAAAAAACAGGTTTGGAAGTCAGGGGACCAGACTCTCACATTTACATGGGAGGACTGTCTGTCCCCTCCCCAAGCCGGGTTATATAGCATCCTACCCCAGTTATATTTTACCCCATGTGGAATCAGCCTATGGAGAAAACAGTTACCTAGAACTTGGCTGAAGCAGTCTCTCTCAGTGGCGTGGCAGCCAATGGGACAGGAGACTTCAGCTGGGTGGCCTCCAGTGCATGGTGTGAAGCCAGGGCATGGTGTGGCCAAAGTTCAGAGGTGTTCGGGGCTGGAGTGGGGGTGGAATGGCTAGGCATGCCCAGTACATGATTCCCCTGGGTTCGCCCTGCTCTGAAGTAAATAGTGCTCATTTGAGTAAGAGCACATCCATTAGTTGCCTAGGACAGATGCTATTTAAAAGGAAAATGTTGCATGGTTTTGTTTTGTGTGTGTTTTTTAAATGTACTAGCAGCCATTTTCCCTTCTTCTTTCTACATTTGGAAGGATTTTGGAAATTTTCGTACAGAAAGTTACGAATGGGTGGATGGAAAAACCTTACCAAAGGTGCAGAAAAGCTTTGCTGACGTTGATTGCCATTGGAAACTCTGTTTCGGGCCCTAGAAAGATCTCTCCCTCAGGTCCTGATTTAGCCTTCCATGAATATCACGTGGAGATAAAAGAAACGAAAGAAGCTGGCTGGGCCTCAAACCCCTTTCCTACAAGCTCGACACAGTTTCTGCCATTTGCTTCCATCTCAAAGCAGCGATGTTTTATTTCAGGGGATGATACCTGTTTTGTGATGGAGCAGGAATGAGTCATGTTTTCATTCTCCCATCGATGTGATGTTCTGCTTTCTCATCTGCGGGTGTGGCCACCTCCTGCTCTCCCTCCTTCCGCTCCCACTCTTCATTTCCCAGAGGTTCACGACAGACAGTCCTGTAATTTGGTTGCATCGCAGCTCGACTGCAGCAACCTGCCTCCATCCCAAGAGACAGGAGGCTCATCTGAAACCGACAAGAGCCAAGTAAATCTGAAGCAGAGAGAGAGAGCAAACAAGTGTGTGAGAGAGAGAGAAAGAAAGAAAGAAAGAAAGAAAGAAAGAAAGAAAGAAAGAAGAAAGAAAGAAAGAAAAGAAAGAAAAGAAAGAAAGAAAAGAAAGAAAGAAAGAAGAAAGAAAGAAAGAAAGAAGAAAGAAAAGAAAAGAAAGAAAGAAAGAAAGAAAGAGTTTTATTGACAGATACAGAAGGAAAAGAATGTGCCATACTTGTTACAGTCAAAGAGAAGCTTTCTGGCTAGATCAACTGGCTGTTATGGATTTCCGGGCTGTGTACAGTCTGCTAGTTTTAGCCTAATGTCTTGCCCTTGTGGCTAGCATCGTCAGAGCCACGCAACTCGGAACCCACAACAGCCAACGTGTCTTAATTCCCAAAGTTTGAATGGTGTATTGTGTCATTTGCTGGCCTCAGTCAAGGTGTCTTGTCTTGTTTTTTTAGACTTTGCTGTGGACCCGGCACAGCCATTTTCCACTTGTGTATAATATAAGCATCAAAGGGACCTAGAATTGGGCCTTGCATTTCTGAACTGAGGGAGGAAAGGAAAGAAAGGATAGAGGCAGCGCCAGAATATATAGAAAAAAGGAGCAGGTCAGCCAGGAGATAGTTGAGAGATGAAATAATCTCAAATATTTATTCCCGACAATATCCTGGGAAGTCCCTTCTGGGCGCTCCCCAACGCAACACTGAAAGGGGCAACTACTCTTCTCATGGAGTGCGAAAAGGGCTGCAGTCATTCAAGAAAGAAACCAGCCTCGGGATCTCCCAGCCTGCCCAAGGTGCCTTGGTAGTGTGTCCATGCAACTCAACAACAGACTTTGGGAGGGCAGCTGAATATATTGATGTGCAAACACCCCCCCTGATAGAGGTGGAGCTGGAGGAGGCGACATTATGGAGGATTTCATCCGGTTGCAGAAGTGAGGGTGGAGGAATATGGCTCTTTCACCTCTTCCTTGGTTAATTTGGGTTGAGTCCCATAGAGCAGTGGTGGCAGCGCCTCAGATGTCATGAACTACAATTCCCATCAGCCCCTGCCAGCATGGCCAATTGGCCTTGCAGGGCTATTATATTTCTGAAGTGCTGGAGTCCCTGCAACTCCCATAAACATGGAATGATGTGCCTTGCTTGCCAATTACTTTGCTTAAGGGGATGATGGGAACTATGAAAAGTCCAAAACATCTGGAGGCCTTGAGTTTGACACCTATGCAGTAGGCAATTTTGAATTAGAGGTTTAGAAGTCAAAACTCCACTTGTCAGAGATAGTTCTCATGAAAGCTCATATCACATTTATCTAGCTCAGGGGTAGAACTACTGACTCTCCAGATGTTCAGGAACCACAATCCCATCAGCCTCTGTCAGGACAATTGGCCATGCTGGTAGAAAGTAGAGTATGGATTCGAACATGATTCTGATCTAACAGTCTCAAAGTGCTATTGGGTTCTAACAGAGCTGGCGAGGGGAACTCGCCCTACCACCCCTGCCCACCCCGCTTCCTGGGGCTGCCTCAGTTGCCTGCCCATGCCCTGCCTCCACACGGTGGAGTCTCACCCTGGGAACTGTGTCACTGGGTTCAAATGTAGCTGTTCTACTGTGTAAAACAACATGGCTACCCCTCTAAGAAAAAAAACTATCTTGTGGGCTAAGTGTTGATATGTCTCATCTGGTAGACTAATCAGAGGAACTTTAGTAAATATATCTTGATTGAAACATCGAGGCCCCTGCTGTCCCTCCTTTGGGGGTACAAATTAGGTTTTATCCTGTGCTTTTATCTACATTTTACTGTGTATTGTGGAAGGTTCCAAATCTAGTATTGCTTTTCAATTGGAGGACCAATTACTATAGAGTACGGAATTGTATAGTTTATTGTTTGTATTTCTGTTTGTGAACTGCCTGACCCTCAGGGGAAGCGGTATATAAACTGAATAAATAAAAATAAAATAAATAAATTGATTGGGTGTGATCGGAGGAAAACAAAAGATAGTCCCTTTTCCAGAGTTGAAAACCTGTGGTTTGAAAGTAGAATACAGGGACTTACCTTAATGGGACGCTGTTGTAAGAAGCTCTCTAAGAGTTGTGTAAGCGAGGACTAGTGTATGTTCTGGTTGGATAATAATCTCCTACCGCCTTGTCTAAATGATTTGAAATTATCTAGATGATTTATACCAACGACATTATTTTATGGGGTTTTATACTGTCCTCACTTCGAGGGCTGGGACCGTTTCAGCAATAATAATTAGCACAGTAAAATGAAGTCAACAAATCATCTTAATATTCATGGCGTCAGACATTTAAACTATATGATTTCTAGATTAGAATCTAATGGCAGCCACATATCCGGGAACAATACTAATTAGAAGGTCGGATCAATTAGGTCAGAAGGTTGTAGGGGTCCAAGATTGTATAATGTGTTGCAACCTCAACGTGGCTGAGGTGGAACATCCTCTTGTCACCCAGCCTCTCCCTGAGGCTTCATTAGATCTCCCCGGGCACCTGGACATGGCAACACACCTAAGCGGAGGGGAGGAAGGGAGGGAGGGTGGCATGCAGGAGGGAGGCCCAGCATCCGGACATGGCCACTACACCTAACTGAAAGAGGGATGCCATCAACCTTGAGGTTCTCACAGGTTCCGAGTAGGTTACTAATTATTTGTGTGTGCGAGGGGGGGGGGGTTACTAGTGGGGATTTTTTGCCATGTGATTTTTTGCCTTGGATTCACGCCCTCCCTCTCAGCAGTGCCGCCGGGAACTTGAAGCAGTCGGGCGTGTGCATAGCAGCCTGCGCCTGCCTGCGATGAATTCCAGCCAAGGACGGCGTCCTTACCACAGCCCCTGCCAGAATGCCTCCCGAATGCCGGCCATGCCCCATGCCCTTACATCCCTGTTGGCTTCATGCAGTTGAATCCCCACCACCATGGGAACCTGTTTTTTAAAATTTTTTTAGATCCATGAACTGATGATTCAAATTCTGGTGTGGTGGTAAATGTGGTCTCAGTGCCAGACTCGGAGGGACCTCAGGCAGGTGGGTTCAGCCATCAAATCCTGTGAAATATCTCCTTGTGATCTTCGAATAAATCCAATTACGGTTCCTGATCTTCCAGTGTTTGTAATAAAGACTGCCTGTAACATGAGCAGCTTGTGTATTTTGGACTGAAGTCTGACAACGCCATTCCTGTTTCTCCCATTTCTTGCTCCCACTGTAAGTCCAGATACGTGAAGAAGCCACTCAGGCAGGAAAGAAGGATCCCGAGGTGGGATCCAACCAGTTCTCACCACTTCTCTAGAAGTGGTTACTAACCACTGGAGTGCAGAAGGGTTGCCTAAAGCAACCTCCCTGCCCAATAGGGACTGGAGGTGCGTGTGTGCACCACTGTTTGAATCCCACCACCATCGGAACCTGTTATTAAAATTTTTGGATCCCACCACTGGAAGGATCCCTCTGGAACTAATGTAGTGCTTGTATTGGCCAGTGGGTCAACAGATGTGCAACAAAGCACCCAGCGTGTGATTGGTGTTTGGAATATCGCATTACAGGAGGTGGGGGTGGCCACTAACCTGGATAGCTTTAAAAAGGGCTTGGACAGATTTATGGAGGAGAAGTCGATCTCTGGCTACCAATCTTGATCCTCCTTGATCTGAGATTGCAAAGGCCTTAGACCAGGTGCTCGGGAGCAGCAGCAGCAGCAGAAGGCCATTGCTTTCACCTCCTGCATGTGAGCTCCCAAAGGCACCTGGTGGGCCACTGCGAGTAGCAGAGAGCTGGACTAGATGGACTCTGGTCTGATCCTGCAGGCTAGTTCTTATGTTCTTATGTTCTTAAAGGGCTTGATTATCCAGGCCTTTCCACTATTCTTTGTCTACCTCTAAGCCACAGCCTCTGCTTGAAGAAGTCCTAAACCCAAGGCTTGGGCATATGCCAAAGGACTCCTGGTCCTTAGCCCAGGGCTCACAGCCTGAAGTCCAGCAGGAAGAGAGAGAAATGTTCACTGGGCACTTAAGAGACCAGGATGAACACTGTTGTGGATGTCTTTGGTAGGGGTGGCCGACCTATGGTGCTCCGGTGAGTGGCCAAGCTGCAGGGGGGGGGAGCTGATAGGGTATGGTCCATTAACATCTGGGCACCATGAATTAACCCACCCTGGGTTCTAAGCAACTGGTCAGCATCACTTTGGCATTCAGCAGTAAATGCAGGGTGTTGGACACTTGGTTTGTCTTTCCTCCACTGATCTTGGCTTGTGTTAAGGTTGCCATACTTGGCAAAGCCGGTTCTCACGAAGCTGGCATTCTGTCAGCAATCAGGATCAGACAACAAACCACTCGATATTTTCAAGGATTTTATTGACAAACTTCAAGGAACAAAGGAAGACGGTTCTGGGAAAAAAAACAGCCCGATCAGCTGATAATGGTTTGGTGTCCCAAGCCTCATTGGGAACAAAACACAGAAGGCGGACAAGAGGCTCATCCAGCGGTGGCTCCCCAAAGGCCAAACCAGAGAAACCAAGCCTGCGAAGCAAAGGTAACTTTCCACACCGGCCCCTTTCAGGCGGACTTGTACATTCACAGTTCCCTTCCCGCTGGCCCTCCTGGTTTCCCGAGAATTTGTGAAAAACAGTCTTTGCAGCCGAGGTGCCCCAAGGTCGGCGGGAGATAATGAAGAAGAAGAAGAAGAAGAGTTTGGATTTCTATCCCCCCCTTTCTCCTGCAGGGAGACTCGAGGGCTGACAATCTCTTGCCCCCTCACAGCAAGCACCTGTAGGTGGGGTGGTGGGAACTGAGAGGCTCCAGCTGTGGCCTTAAGGTCACCCAGCTGGCGTGTGTGGGAGTGCAGGCCTGATCCTGAATTCCCCAGATAGCCTCCCACGAAAGCTCAGAAATGACGGAAGTAATCAAACCGGTTCCTCCAGATTGGGGGATATAAATCCAAACTCTTCTTCTTCTTCTTCTTCTTCTTCTTCTTCTTCTTCTTCTTCTTCTTCTTCTTCTTCTTCTTCTTCTTCTTCTTCTTCTTCTTCTTCAAATGAAAGAGGCAAAGCAATTCCCTGGATCACACTCTGCTGAAGAAGGGGACCGTGCCCTAGAACTGATATTCTCTCCCCCGCCCTCCACACACACACATATTTTCTGCCACTGCTGGAGGAGAGAGAGACTTGTTATTTCGATATTTCTTGGTATTTCAATATTCCTGTATTAGATTTATCGTTATTTCAATACATCTAATACGGTACAAATGCCTGAAGTTCAAATAAAGTTTTAAAAAGCCCCCCTGAACATCGGGGAGGATGAAAGTAGGGTGGGGGAGGTGGGGGGGAGTAAAAAAGCTGAAAGAAAAGAATAATGCAGGGCCACTCCATTCATCTTCCCTGTGGAGCAGGGGGAAAGATCGCTCTTTGCCCACAGTGGAGATTATCAGATCCACCATGCAGTGAGTGGGGGGGGGGGGGGGGGGGCATCTGTAACAGAAGTTCTGCCCCCAAAAGAATCTCCCTACAGCACAAGACAGAGCACCCCTGTATAATTGACCTAAGAGTGCTTCCAAAAGGCACGCCCCCACACACCCCCTCCACTTAATTGCACTTCTCTGGAACCTTCCAGCACACAAGTGTCAAACTCGTGGCCCTCCAGATGTTATGGACTACAGTACCCATCACCCCCTGCCAGCATGATGCTGGCAGGGGATGATGGGAACTGTAGTCCATAACATCTGGAGGGCCGCGAGTTTGACACGTATGTGAATCCAGCACATTTATTGTTTTCCAGGTAGCACCTCTCTGCCTTTCAATAGGCAAATATTATTTTATGATTTATTATGTACAACATTTATACCCGAACGTTCTCCCCCTTGAGGACCAAAAAGAGCTTTTTATCATTCTTTTCTCCTCCATTATATTCTCTTGTAAGGTTGATTAGACTGAGAGCATGCGACTGTACCCAACGCACCCAGAAAGTTGTCATAGCACAGTGGGAATTTGAACCTGGATTCATGTCTGAGATTCTAGCCATCACACTACACTGGCTCTTCTTGATTTCTTGTGGATTGAAGGCACAGAAGATTAAGGGGGGGGGGGGGATATGTAACAGATAAAAATGTGAAGTTTATCAGTAATAATGATTAACAATCTTATTAGAGAGCATTTCTTAAGCATGTCCAAATCAGGAGCCCTTTTGTTAACTGTAATTTTTGTGTATCATCAAAGGCTTTCAACAGCTGGAATCAACTGGCTGTTGTGAATTTTCCGAGCTGAGTGGCCGTGGTCTGGTAGTTTTTGCTCCTAACATTTCACCTGCACTGGCTGTTATATTCAGAGGAATGTCACTGTAAGGTGTCTGTTTGTGTGTACGGTTTTCCAATTCCTTAATCCAAACCCTACGACATAGTTTTGTTTATTAGACAGCCTTGTTGTTTGATTGAATTGTCTTTGTCATAATTTGTAATCTGCCTTGGACTTCAGTGAGAAAGGAGGTTATAAAATGAAGCTATTATTGATCCATTATTATTATTATTATTATTATTATTATTATTATTATTATTATTATTATTGTAGATTTCACAGCTGCCAGATCTTTAGCTGGTTGTTGGCCTTCATTACAATTCGAGCCTCACCCAGAGGCCTAGGAAGTTGTAATGTATCGGCATAGTATTCGTGCGGATCCCAGCAGGGCTGAATTTGACAGATGTTAATTATGTCAATTCGAAGATGTTTCAAGTGCTGCCCTACTGTTTGGGGGATGGCGCCCAGCGTGCCGATTACCACTGGTATGACCTCAGCTGGTTTGTGCCATAGACGCTGAAGCTTGATTTTCAAATCGCGGTATCTAGTGACCTTCTCGTGTTCTTTTTCAATGACCATTATTATTATTATTATTATTATTATTATTATTATTATTATTATTATTATTATTATTAATAATAATAATAATAATAATAATAATAATTGTTATTGTTGTTGTTGATAATGATGATTTCACAGCTGCCAGATCTTTAGCTGGTTGTTGGCCTTCATTACAATTAGAGCCTCACCCAGAAGCCTAGGAAGTTGTAATGTATCGGAGTAGTATTCGTGCGTATCCCAGTAGGGCTGCCTTCTGAGTTAGACAGATGTTAATTTTGTTGATTGTAAAAAGATGTTTCAAGTGCTGCCCTAGTGTTTTGGGGATGTGCCAATTACCACTGGTACGACCTCAGGTGGTTTTTGTCATAGACGCTGATGCTTGATTTTCAAATCGTGGTATCTAGTGACCTTCTCATATTCTTTTTCAATGACACCAGTATCACCGGGTACTGCTATGTCGATGATGGTCACTTTCTTGTCCTTGATCAGGGTGATATCTGGTGTATTATGTTTCAATACTTTGTCCATTTGGATTCGAAAGTCCCACAGGATCTAGAACTTCTCATTTTCCGTGACTTTCTCTGCACAATGTTCCCACCAGTTTTTAGCTAATCTTATTTTGTAATTCTTGCATAAATTCCCGTGGATCATCTTGGCCACTGAGTTGTGTCTCTGTACTCAGTCTGGGCAATCTTTTTGCAGCAGTTGGGTACATGATCCACAGTTTCGTCAACTTCTTTGCACAATATGCACTTTGCATCATCCGAAATGTTTTTGATTCTGGCCTTGATTGTATTTGTCCTAATAGCTTGCTCTTGAGCGGCTAAAATCAGGGATTCAGTTTCCTTTTTCAGAGTTTAAGTTGTTAACCACAACCAGATCTTTTTGCTGCCCACCTTGTCCTTGATCTTCTCCAGAAATTGGCCATGCAGTGCTTTGTTTTGCCAGCTTTCAGTCCTCATTTTAATCACATTTTTAAATGTATTTTTGTTCAGTTTTCTTCAGCAAATGTCTGGTCTTCATTCAATGCCTATTCTTGACTTTTATTCACATAATCAGCCAGCACATGTTTCTCCTCTTCCACTGTTTGCTTTACTTGCAGCAAGCCCCTGCCCCCATATCTCCAGGGAAGGTATAATCTATCAGTATCACTGCGTGGTTGTAAGGCATGGTGCATTATCGTAAGCTTCTCTGTTCAATGCATCTAACTCAGCCTGTGTCCAGTTGATGATTCCTGCAGTGTACCTGATGATGACATGGCCCAAGTGTTGATGGTCTTCATGGTATTCCCGCTGTTTAATTTAGATTTCAAAATTTTCCTGAGCCTCTGGGTGTATTCTCTGCTGACCAGAGTCATCACTTGCCTGTTCTTGATGTTATCCAGCTGTAAAATGCCCAGGTATTCATAAGTTGCCTCTTGGTTGCACTTGATAAGTTGGCCATCAGGCATTTCTATGCCATCACTCTCTGTGATCTTGCCCCTCTTTATTGCCTCTTTATTGGCACACTTTTCCAGACCAAATTCCATTGAGATGTCTGTGCTGAATATTCGGACTTCAGTTCAGTTTTCAGTTCAGTTTTATTACGGCCATTAGGCCAGCAAAAAAGAGCAGAGAAGAACAAGAAAAAGGAGGAACAACAAACAAAAGAACAATCGAATTTGCACTGAAATCCACGAAACAGAAATCCACACAAAAAATATCATCAGCTTGTAGCATTCTTACGGTCACCCTCATGTGGTCTGGCTCTTGGTCCCAACATGGTTCTTCTCTTACTATATGCCAGCATACAAAATTTAGCTACCTGCTGAGATATAAGAGAAACTCGGTCTTCCAGCAAAATTCTCACAAGAACTGAGTCGGAATTAACTCTAGTTAAATTTCTGTACTGGATAAACAATGGATGAATTAACGCCTCCCTTTCCCCTTTATGGAGTTCACAATGCAATAAAATATGTAATACAGAGTCCACTTCCCCTGAGTTACAAACACATAGTCTCCTATGTCGTGGGATTTTTTGAAATCTGCCCATTAGATTGGCTGATGGAAAAGCGTCAAAACGGGCCCTTGAAAAGGCCCAGCGGCATTTCGTAGATGTTATATTGGACAGGTAAGGGGCAGCCGAGATACCTGTCCAAGATTTTAATGGTTTATATAACGCCGGTAACAAGGAGAAATCTGTTTGCATTTCAATATCATTGAGCCGTTGATAGACCAAGGCTGTTGCTCTGCAATGATCCAGTTCCAATAATTGTACAGGATCCAAACCACACTGTGTAAGTTTAAGTGTTATTTTTTCTAGCCAGCTTGGATATGGTGTTGCTGCCAGAAGCAAAGGCAATAAACCCATGGGATGGGAGAGGACTTTAAGCCAGTATTTGATAATAAGCCTCCAAAAGGTTGTCTCAACTTTAACCAACCCTGCTTCTTGTCTTAAAACTACATTAGCTGTACATTTAGGAGTGTTAAAAAGAGCTCTGAGGAATGTGGATAGGACTCTCTCTAATAGAGTGAAATCCGAAATTATTGCCAATGGGGCTCCATAGGTGAGTTGTGCCAGGGATTTAGCTTCAAATAATCTAATTGCCGCTGGAATAAATCCACCGCCTTGTGATCGAAAATATCTTAGGATTGCCTGTGAGTGAATATTCGGACTGCATTCACAAGTGACTGCTTTTCGGTGTCAGATTTCCCATACAGCTTCAAAATAATAATAATAATAATAATAATAATAATAATAATAATAATAATAATAAGAAGAAGAAGAAGAAGAAGAAGAAGAAGAAGAAGAAGAAGAAGAAGAAGAAGAAGAAGCAGCAGAAGCAGCAGAAGAAGCAGAAGCAGAAGCAGCAGAAGCAGCAGCAGCAGCAGCAGCAGCAGCAGCAGAAGAAGAAGAAGAAGAAGAAGAAGAAGAAGAAGAAGAAGAAGAAGAAG